>NC_041392.1:384481358-384658352 GCF_002162155.2 Triticum dicoccoides | reverse complement strand
CCCCTCTCCCCCTCGCAAGCTGGATCTTCCTGCCGGTAGGAGGATTTCAACGGAGAGTGGCAGTAGATAGATCTAATCCCTGTAGTGCACATTCTGATTCAGTCATGTACTAAGCATTCAAATGTAAATCTGTTCAAGTGACAAAATTTATTAGATCCCCTAGCTAGTAGATGGATCTAATCCCTGCAGATTCAGTCACATTCAGATTCAGTCATGTACTTGGCATTCAAATAGTATAAATCTGTTCAAATGGCATAATTTACTTTCTGATAGATAGATAGCATATCCAAATACTCAGACATGTACTACTAATTTCTTTTTGTTACAATGCTGCTTGCTGAATGGAGTGATGGCATCAAATTGAAAATGGATAGAAAAAAATTGCCAACGCCGTATGCAGAAATGTAAATTGTTGCTTCTGTTCTGCGTATTTATATTATGCTAGAATAACTGATTTGTGGTGACAGTGCTGCCTGCTATATGGAATAATGACATTATACCGAAATATGGATAGTATAATTTGGCTGTGCCATATGCATTTTCATATTATCATGCGAGAATAATTGGTTTGAGGCTATTTTTTTTATGTGATCACATCTTCATAAGTTGGTTAATTCAATATGCACTTAGTTTGATCATAGTTAATTTACCGAATTTTTTAACAAAAAGGAGATCCAGCATGCACAGTGTCCTGCACTATATACTCATCTTTGTATGCCCGGGCACATTGATGCACCGGTCCTGTAAGAAGCATCAGGGAAATAGAGGTTGGTTGTGGCAATTGTCACATTAGCCTTGCGCTCTCCGACCAAATGTAAGATATGCAACAAATAACGGACAAATACCTAAAAGTTTTTTGGATGCAAAAAGGATCACATGTTTTAGAGCAGTATCTTCTACTACAACCTGAGGGTTTTCTTAGCTAAATTAGGCTATGTTCATTTTGTGTCAGCTACTTGCTGTCCATGTTAACTTCTTTTCATGGTACCCATAGATTTGACTTTCAGTGTTGGTGATTCTGTAGTTGCTGTAGACTACTATAACGATGAGTGTCTAGCTTTTGTAATCTACACTTCTTGCATAAGGATTTGCATGTTCCTTTGTACCATGAGTAATTTGGGACTTGGGAATTGGTTCTTTCTTACTACAGTCTTGCTGCTATAGTATGGCTCTATTCTTGGTGGAGGTTTCATTACTTGTTTTGTGTGGCTTAGGTTATATTTTTGTGGAATTTGTGTGATATGTTTGGATGGACTCTGCTCTTTTCATAGTTATAGTGTTGTCACTTTACAGCTTGCATGCTTGCCATACCAGACCATCAGTGTTCCGCTGTTATGATAAACTGTTCAATTCTTTTTTCGCTGTTATGATAAATGTTGAATGATACTGCTTGGAGATGCATATATTGTTTCACCTCTTCACATGCCAATGTATTTTCCATGTTGTGATGGAGGCCTTTTGTGCCTTGTCCACCCGAGAGGCCCTTGAGTTTGCTGGAATGTCGATTAACTTCCGTTCCGGCAAATTCGGGTACTCCATATGTCCTATTTTCAGCAAAGGTCATGCTGAAATTTTCCGTGAATTTTAGCATGACTTTGCTAAAAATAGGACATATGGGGTACTTGTGACTAATGCATGGGTGTCGACAAACCATTAATTATACAACCTTGGCTTTTAGGGTGCCTCGGTGTCGATAAAAACCGAAATGATGAAAGCTTAGGCTTTTAGGGTGCCTCGGCATCGAAAAACCCTCAATGATAAAAGCTTAGCTTTTAGGATGCCTCGGTGTCGACAAACCCTAAATGGTGAGACCATGATCTTGTTCCTTGACAATAACCAACTTTTTGACCAAACTTTGTTCCTATTTAGAGAGAAACATGGCCAACAACGATGAGGCTGGGGGTTCGGGCGGCAAGGCATTCTGGGAACTGTCCCAGGAGATGGAGGAACAACCTCACTTGTATGAGGACGCCGCCTTCCCCACCGATCCTGAGACCACTGATGGTGCCGCCGAGGATGCCAGCACTGATGATGGCAGCGCACGCACAGATGGCAGCCAACTGAAGAGGCAACGGAAGGACCGACGCCCGACCGTGCTCCGCACCCTCAAGGAGGAAGTTACTGAAGTGGACTCCGATGGGAATCCAACGGTGCCCGAACGAATAGTCAAGGGGTACTCGCTTCAGCTCGGGTGCATTCTCCGGAGCACCGTCTCGATCAACGCCGAGAACCTGAGGCATCCTGACCGAGGGAATTTGCACAACCTCCTCTTCACGAAGCTGCACGAACGATACAAGTTCCCCGCTACACAAGCCTCAAAGGGAATAAAGTGAACAATGCTGCCCTCACGAAGATGAGCAAGGCCCTGTCTACTTGGAAAAGCAATGTGAAGAGAATGATCGAGAAAGGTGAGAGTTATGAGAAGATCAAGGAGAAAAATCCTTCGATCACCGAAGATGACTACAATGACTTCAAGATCAATTGCTCGAGCACCGCAAACTCTGAATCAAGTCAGTGGGGGAAAGAAATGCGGGAGCTAAACTTAGGGGAACACACACTCGGTCCCGGCGGTTACAGAGTGGTGGAGCCTATATGGGACAAGGAGGAGGCGGACCGTGCCGAGCAAGGCCTACCGCCCCTCTTCGATAAATACGATGACAAGCAGACCAGGAACTTTGTCAGGGACCGGTACAAGAAGGACCCGAAAACAAAGGATCTTACCACGGATCCGAAGACCAGGGCGCTTGAGCTTGTTCTGGTAAGGAATACACCCCCGCGTAATTAGCTCTATATGGTTGCATTCTAATTAATGAAGCCAAATTTCTAAATGGTTCACATTCCTTCCGCAGGCGACTGAAAGCAGTAGCGCGGGGTCGACTAAGAGCAACCCTTGGGACACCACTCTAAATAGGGCGTTGAATGTAATGAAGAACAAGGATAAGCTTAGTAAGCCGACGTCAGTTGGTCATGTGGCCGGCAAAGGCTTGTCGACAAAATGGTCGTCATACTATAACACTGGTGGGCGAAAGGAGAAAAAGACCAGCTCGGAAAGCCAGGCGCGCGAGGTTCAAGAACTCAAGGCACAGGTGGCGCGGATTCCAGAGATTGTCCAAAAGAAAGTGCAACAACAACTCGGAGCAACGATCACCGCCATTGTGCCTACCTTGATCGAGGGGTTGAGTGCGTGGATTGCGGGCGGCCAACAGGGGCCGCCCCCGATTCCTAGCTTCACGGCCAGCAACTCGCAGAACGCGATGGCGGGGCCATTGGTGTCTCCGGCGGAGGCGGCATTGGTGTCTCCGACGCAGGCACGGGAGCTTAATGCACCCGGGTGTACGCCGGCCGCCACCTCTGCAGCAAGCGGCCCCTCCGTCAACTGCATGCCCGCCGTTGGCGGTGCCTCGACATTAGCCGAGCTCGACGCCATCATCACGGTAACTAATTAAGCCTCTCTCGGCCGAGGACTTCATCTCCTTGCCTTTGACTGGGCATCCCTGACGCCCTACATGTTTTCGCAGGGCGCCGCCGATGTTCCATGCACTCTCCTGCACTTCGTGAACAACGAGTTGGTCGATGTCGCCAAGGGCAATATCGTTCAACCGGGCAACCCCTTGTTCCACGGTACCCAGATGCCACCCAACTTGTTTAGGGTTCAACTGGTTCGGGTGCTGCCAGGCTGCGACGAGTTGTTACCTCCGATTCGACCCGTCGGGGCTGACGATGATGATGTGATGACCCTCAGCGCCTGCCTGAGCTGGCCCCTGCTTTGGCTGAAGAGCCAAATTCGTTTGGGGGCGGGGGACACCACCCCAAAGACAACACCGCCAGTCGTGCCGGCGCCAAGTCGGCCCCATGGCAAGACCGCCGCAACGGTGCCGGACATCCCTATGCCACTGGATCCAAACATGCATATGGCACAGGATCAGAACAACGACGACGACGATACATTTGGCAACGTCGATCAGTACTTTGCCGATCATGGGTACGGTGGCGACTTCATGGGGCCTCCTTCTCAAGAACCCAACCCAAAAAAAGACGTGCGCGATCTAGCTGGTACCGCGGAGAAGCCAAGTTGCAACAGGCGTCGTCTGCAGTTCAGCTCTCAGGAGACGCCTCTGCCAACTTCACCGAGCCTCAGATAGGCGAGGTGCGAAATATTATTAGCCCCAACACACTCAAGAAGGCGGTCTATGAGCAGAACTCGGTCCCATTACAGGAGAAGAAGAAGGCACGCAAAAGAAAGACTAACAAGGGTGCGTGCCAGCCGGCACCGAGTACGATCCGTGCTCAGGACGGGCCACCTTCACCTGAGGATTTAATGAGGAGGCTGCATGTGGCGGGTAGGCCAATGCTACCGAGAAATATGCTCGATGCTGCAACCGGTGCTATGCGGAGTCTGCATGACAGTGTTCTTTCTTTGGACAAGCGGCGTCTTAGAGAGAAGGATGTGGCATACCCGGTTTTCGCGGCCAAGGTGCCAGAGGGCAAGGGCTTTGTGGATAACTCCATCGGGGGTACGATCGTCCTGCGGTTTGATGACATCCACGCTATGTTGAACCTTCATCCGCTGCACTACACCTTCGTTCGGCTATTTTCGCTAAGTATGGAGATGCGGATCATTCGCGACAAGACCCCGGACATCGTGATAGTCGACCCCTTCTACATGCGTGCCAAGATCTTGGGTAGCACTGGGGATCGGCAAGTCGCGAGTTCTTACCTCGAAGGCGTCATTCTGGCAAACCAAGATAAGGATAACTTCCTCGTGCCTTACTTTCCCGAGTAAGTCCTCCCCTCAACCACCCCGTAACATATGAATTCTTAGATTTCGATCATTTTTCTTTTAACATTCCGTGTTTTTTGCAGTGACACACATTGCACGCTCATCCTCCTAAGTCCCAAATATTCCATGGCCACGTATTTCGACCCGGACCGTCATTTGAACGTAGACTACACAAATTTCAAGAAGGTTCTTGATGATGTTCTCCCTGGCTACGCCAAATCTGGAGGCACCTTCACCAGGCCTATTCGTAAGTACGGCAAGCACGTGTTCTCCCACAATACGATGTTCTGCTGCGTCAAGCAGCCGCCTGGCGGTCAGAAGGGTGCCTACTACGCCATCCATCACATGCGGGCGATCGTACGGGACCAGCATCAACTTCTGCTACCGAGTAAACTCAAAGATTGGGCCGCGAGGGTGTCGGCAATCCAGGACGCGGACATCAGACAAGAATTCTTTCGCATCCAGTCAGAGTTTGCGGAAATCATCCATCAATATGTCCTTCGTACCTCAGGGCAGTTCTACCTCAGAAATCAACCGTCCAACAGTGACATCGACACAATGCTACAAATGCAGGCTAGCAACGACCGTTATTTCATGACTCCCACGATAGACGGCGGCTTCATCCACGCTCCGGTCCCTTGAGTCGAGTCGAAAGCAGTGATGCTGTGTCTAGTTCTGAAACATCGATTAGCTCATGTTGTAATTAAACTTTAATGAACTTGTAGTATGTCTCTTTGGTTTCGAGAGTCGTTCAACTTAGATGTAATCGATGCTATTAATGTCTTGCTTTTCTCTTCCGATCATTCTGTTGCATACTTATATATTGCTTATGTATTGTCTATGAATTGGTACTAACGTTTCGTTTGGCTAGTGCATAGCGATGCCGTCGTATGTCGTGTACAAGCGTAAGGTTCCCGGAGTCTACGACGACTGGGAGGAGTGTCGGAGACAGGTTCACCGATTCAGCGGTAACAGTTACAAAGGGTACACCACTAGGGCCGAGGCCGAATCTAGATACGCCCGCTATCTAGCGGGAGAGGGGAGGGAGCGTTGGAGGAACCGGATGAAGACGAGTTTCATCGTGATGATGCTCATCGTGATGACCGCAGCTCTCTTCTATGTGATGGTAGTTTAGATGATCGATATCGACTTGTAATGTGAAGACAAACTCGCTACTCGCGGTCTCGAGACTTGTAATATAATGTTCTATCTTTGTTCGGTCTTTTCAATTCGGAGACTAATATGATGAATTGTATTCGGAGACTAATATGATGAATTGTATTCAGAGACTAATCTTCTATTGTATTCGATGAATCTGTTGTTGATGTGTGCTGTCTATATTTTGTTCAATTATACATTTTGTAACTTGTGCAAAAAACAGAAAATAAAAAAATAAAAAAAACTAATATTCATACTAATGGCGCATCACATCACAGTGCGCCATTAGTATGCCAAAGGATACTAATGGCGCATCATTAAAGAGTGCGCCATTAGTATGCCGAAGTTACTAATGGCGCATCTGGTTGTTGTGCGCCATTAGTGTGCCAAAGCACCTGGGTATACATGGCCCCCTGGGAGGCATACTAATGGCGCATCACATAACAGTGCGCCATTAGTATGCCAAAGGATATTAATGGCGCATCATTAAACAGTGCGCCATTAGTATGCCGAAGTTACTAATGGCGCATCTTGTTGTTGTGCGCCATTAGTATGCCAAAGCACCTGGGTATACATGGCCCCCTGGGAGGCATACTAATGCCGCACTGTTGTATATACTAATGGCGCATCTGAGGTGCGCCATTAGTATACCAGATACTAATGGCGCACCAGTGGTGCGCCATTAGTAAAATATACTAATGGCGTGGCACTAATGGCGCACCTCTAATGCACCATTAATGGCCAAATTAGGTGCGCCATTAGTAGGCCTTTTCCTAGTAGTGACGACAGTACTGTGCTGGTCCTAGGCTAGACCGTGCTAGAGACACGAGCCTAGAACACTAACTAAATCATGGCGCTGCACGTAAACAAGGGAAAAGCACACTCTGGAACTTTTTTTCGCTCTTTTTTTTTGCGAAAAATCACTATAATGGCGAGTGTCTCAAAACTCTTCCCTCGTCAAACTGATAGGATGGGCACGAAATTTTTTTGAATTTTTTTCGGAAATCAGGGTAGCGACGATGAAAAAGTGCAACAAAAAATCACTGTGATGGCACGTGGCTCAAAAGACTTAGAAAAGCCTAAAAATAGGATAGGGAAAAATATTTTTGCCTGTGAAAATTTTGGCCTAAAAACTGCCCGGGGGTCTCCAGACTCTTTTTTTCCGAGACCTACTCAGGCAAGGAAACACGAATCGGAAATTAGACGAACCTCGAAAACAAACCTAATATGAAAGGAACTCGAATTGGTAGTGGATATATGATGGTAGGATATGGCAGCGGTGGTGGTATATGGATACGGATTGGTGGTGGTATATGGATACAGATTGGTGATGGTATATGGAGACGGATTGGTGGTGGTATATGGATACAGATCGATGGCGGATAAGCAGTAGTGGTATATGGCAGGAGCGATGATGATGGTGCAGCGGCAGCATGACAACTTATGACCAGAACTCGAAACTCTAAAAGACTAGACTCTAAGACCAGCAACTAGACACGACGATGCAACCGCAAATTCAACAAAGCAAAATACTAAAAAGACTATGCAAAGGCTCAGATTGGTTCGGATATGATGAACTAACCCTAATTTTTTTTGGCTTTTTCATGAACTATAGGTATGAAGAACAGACTCGATCTAAACTATGAAAAACTGGAAAATCTCACCGAGCAACCTGAAAATCTGATACCACTTGATAGAGGCAAAGGTGTGCCGATGTTTTGATGAGATGGTGGCTATCGTTTCTGTGGGAGTCGACCTTGACGATCCGACTATGAACGTGTGAGACGTCGCGCCTTAGCAATCGCTAAACCAACTTCCGAGGGGTTATTGACCAGGCCGGAGCACGATCAACCAGACCACGAGGGTCTGTTTCCTGCAAGCAAACGAAGAACAAGCAAGAAACTGAGATTGCAATCTGGATATTGCGAATATAAGATGAAAGCTTTATTGATCAAGGTGGGGTTCTATGACGTCTTGGTCTCGTCGTTGGACACAAACGAAGTACGAGAAGTTGCAGCTATGGCGAACTTTTAATCTAAACAAAACCCAAAGTCTAAACGATGCCCTAAGGGCTGTATATATGGAGGAGAGAGGGGGAATTTTGTGGCCCTTGGTGGAGGGGTCTGAAACCAACCCTAACTCTTTCCCCACACATACGGACTCTAAAAACAGCCTGTACTTAAGTACTTTGAAAATACATGGGCCTGGCCCAATAATAAGGTGACACAACACCTAGAATAGCCTCTGGACGAAATTTATGAAGTGGCATCTTGTACATTTCGTCCCATGCTTCATGCACTCATTATGGTGGCTTCAGAGTCCTGGAATCATCACTTGTAACTCCGTTCTTGTTCCCCTTGCGCATGCCATCATCTCCATGCTTGAACTTGCTCCAAGGTTCATCTTTCTTGTCCAAGCTAGGCCCTTCATTTGTAAGCAAAACAAATGTATCCAATTTAGGCAGCATCATATTCTCATGAACACTAGAATCGTTACCAAGAAATGAAAGTACCTGATAATTCAATTGGCGTGCACGAGCTCTAGTAATTGGTCCAGTATGTATAGCAGCAGGGGCTGTGGGTGTAACAATGGTATTTATGTCCTCATCAACCTTTGGGAAGACTTGGGTGAAGTCTTTGCGATCATGCTGTAAAAAACAGAAACTTGAGCGCTCACGAGATTTGCAGCCATTTTTTATGGGAGAGTGCGATTTAGTTAATTATTTTTGAATATGATTAATAGATAAATTCTTCAGGTCCACCAATTTATTTGAGAATTTTATGAGTTCCAGAAGTATACGTTTGATCCATATTACTACAGACTGTTCTGTTTTTGACAGATTCTGTTTTCTATGTGTTGTTTGCTTATTTTGATGAATCTATGAGTAGTATCGGAGGGTATGAACCATAGATAAGTTAGAATACAGTAGATATTACACCAATATGAATTTATAATGAGTTCACAACAGTACCTAAGTGGTGATTTATTTTCTTATACTAACGGAGCTTACGAGTTTTCTGTTAAGTTTTGTGTTGTGAAATTTTCAAGTTTTGGGTAAAGATTCGATGGATTATGGAATAAGGAGTGGCAAGAGCCTAAGATTAGGGATGCCCAAGGCACCCCAAGGAAATACTCAAGGAAAACCAAGAGCCTAAGCTTGGGGATGCCCCGGAAGGCATCCCCTCTTTCGTCTTTGTTCATCGGTAACTTTACTTGGAGCTATATTTTTATTTACCACATGATATGTGTTTCGCTTGGAACGTCATTTTATTTTATTTAGTTTTGCTTGCTGTTTGAATAAAATACCAAGATCTGAAATTAATTAATGTTAGAGAGTCTTCATATAGTTGCATAATTATTCGACTACTCATTGATCTTCACTTATATCTTTTGGAGTAGTTTGTTGTTGCTCTAGTGCTTCACTTATATCTTTTTAGAGCATGGCGGTGGTTTTATTTTATAGAAACAGATGAACTCTCATGCATCACTTATATTATTTTTAGAGTCCTAAACAGCATGGTAATTTGCTTTGGTTATGAATTTAGTCCTAATATGATGGGCATCCAAGAGGGATATAATAAAAACTTTCATATAAAGTGCATTGAATACTATGAGAAGTTTGATACTTGATGATTGTTTTGAGATATGAGGATGGTAATATTAGAGTCATGCTAGTGAGTAGTTATGAATTTGAGATATACTTGTGTTAAAGTTTGTGATTCACGTAGCATGCACGTATGGTGAACCGTTATGTGATGAAGTCGGAGCATGTTTTATTTATTGATTGTCTTCCTTATGAGTGGCGGTCGGGGACGAGCGATGGTCTTTTCCTACCAATCTATCCCCCTAGGAGCATGCGTGTAGTACTTTGTTTCGATAACTAATAGATTTTTGTAATAAGTATGTGAGTTCTTTATGACTAATGTTGAGTCCATGGATTATACGCACTCTCACCCTTCCACCATTGCTAGCCTCTCTAGTATGGCGCAACTTTCGCCAGTACCATACACCCACCATATAACTTCCTCAAAACAGCCACCATACCTACCTATCATGGCATTTCCATAGCCATTCGAAGATATATTGCCATGCAACTTACCACCGTTCCATTTATTATGACACGCCCCATCATTGTCATATTTCTATGCATGATCATGTAGATGACATTGTATTTCTGGCAAAGCCACCGTCCATTGCACATCCTAGTACACCGCCGGAGGCATTCAAATAGAGTCATATTTTGTTCTAAGAATCGAGTTGTAAGTAAATAAAAGTGTGATGATCATCATTATTAGAGCATTGTCCCAGTGAGGAAAGGATAATGGAGACTATGATTCCCCCATAAGTCGGGATAAGACTCCGGACGAAAATAAATAAATAAAAGAGGCCATAAAAAATAGAAAGGCCCAAATAAAAAAAATAAAAAAATAAAAAAATGAGAGAAAAATAGAGAAGGGACAATGCTACTATCCTTTTACCACACTTGTGCTTCAAAGTAGCACCATGATCTTCATGATAGAGAGTCTCCTATGTTGTCACTTCCATATACTAGTGGGAATTTTAAATTATAGAACTTGGCTTGTATATTCCAATGATGGGCTTCCTGAAAATGCCCTAGGTCTTCGTGAGCAAGCAAGTTGGATGCACACCCACTAGTTTCTTTTGTTGAGCTTTCATACACTTATAGCTCTAGTGCATCCGTTTCATGGCAATCCCTACTCACTCACATTGATATCTATTGATGGGCATCTCCATAGCCAATTGATACACCTAGTTGATGTGAGACTATCTTCTCCTTTTTGTCTTCTCCACAACCACCATTCTATTCCACCTATAGTGCTATATCCATGGCTCACGCTCATATATTGCGTGAAGATTGAAAAAGTTTGAGAACATCAAAAGTATGAAACAATTGCTTGGCTTGTCATCGGGGTTGTGCATGATTTAAATATGTTGTGTAGTGAAGATGGATCATAGCCAGCCTATATGATTTTGTAGGGATAGCTTTCTTTGGCCATGTTATTTTGAGAAGACATGATTGCTTTGTTAGTATGCTTGAAGTATTATTATTTTTATGCCAATATTAAACTTTTGTCTTAAATCTTATGGATATGAATATTCTTGCCACAATAAAGAGAACTACATGGATAAATAGGTAGCATTCCACATCAAAAATTCTGTTTTTATCATTTACCTACTCGAGGACGAGTAGGAATTAAGCTTGGGGATGTTGATACGTCTCCAACGTATCTATAATTTTTGATTGTTCCATGCTATTATATTATCAACCTTGGATGTTTTATATGCATTTATATGCTATTTTATATGATTTTTTGGGACTAACCTATTAACCTAGAGCCCAGTGCCAGTTTCTGTTTTCCCCTTGTTTCAGTGTTTCGCAGAAAAGGAATATCAAACGGAGTCCAAACGGAATGAAACCTTTGGAAAAGTTATTTTTGGAAAGAAAGCAATACAAGAGACTTGGAGTGCATGTCAGGGGATCAACGAGGAGAGAACGAGGCAGGGGGGCGCGCCCACCCCCTGGGCGCGCCCTCCACCCTCGTGGGCCCCTCGTGGCTCCCCTGATGTATTTCTTCCGCCTATATATATCCATATGCCCTAAAACTATCAGAGACGACAATAGATCGGGAGTTCCGCCGCCAGAAGCCTCCATAGCCACCGACAACCAATCTAGACCCGTTCTGGCACCCTACCGGAGGGGGAATCCCTCTCCGTTGGCCATCTTCATCATCCCGGCTCTCTCCATGACGGGGAGGGAGTAGTTCTCCCTCGGGGCTGAGGGTATGTACTAGTAGCTATGTGTTTGATCTCTCTCTCTCTCTCGTGTTCTTGAGGTGGTACGATCTTGATGTATCGCGAGCTTTGCTATTATATTTGGGTCCTATGATGTTTCTCACCCTCTACTCTCTTGTAATAGATTGAGTTTTCCCTTTGAAGTTATCTTATCGGATTGAGTCTCTAAGGATTTGAGAACTCTTGATGTATGTCTTGCATGGGATACTCGTGGTGACAATGGGGTATTCTATTGATCCACTTGATGTATGTTTTGGTGATCAACTTGCGGGTTCCGCCCATGAACCTATGCATAGGGGTTGGCACACGTTTTCGTCTTGACTCTCCGGTAGAAACTTTGGGGCACTCTTTGAGGTTCTATGTGTTGGTTGAATAGATGAATCTGAGATTGTGTGATGCATATCATATAATCATACCCACGGACACTTGAGGTGACATTGGAGTATCTAGGTGACATTAGGGTTTTGGTTGATTTGTGTCTTAAGGTGTTATTCTAGTACGAACTCTAGGGCTGTTTGTGACACTTATAGGAATAGCCTAACAGATTGATTGGAAAGAATAACTTTGAGGTGGTTTCGTACCCTACCATAATCTCTTCGTTTGTTCTCCGCTATTAGTGACTTTGGAGTGACTCTTTGTTGAATGTTGAGGGATAGTTATATGATCCAATTATGTTATTATTGTTGAGAGAACTTGCACTAGTGAAAGTATGAACCCCAGGCCTTGTTTCAACGCATTGCAATATCGTCTGTGCTCACTTTATCATTAGTTACCTTGCTGTTTTCATATTTTCAGATTACAAAAACCTTTATCTACCATCCATATACCACTTGTATCACTATCTCTTCGTCGAACTAGTGCACCTATACAATTTACCATTGTACTGGGTGTGTTGGGGACACAAGAGATTCTTTGCTATTTGGTTGCAGGGTTGCTTGAGAGAGACCATCTTCATCCTACGCCTCCTACAAATTGATAGACCTTAGGTCATCCACTTGAGGGAAATTTGCTACTGTCCTACAAACCTCTGCACTTGGAGGCCCAACAACGTCTACAAGAAGAAGGTTGTGTAGTAGACATCATAGAGGCACTCAATTTGGGCTTGTGGCGCTCACTCTATTTTTGGTGGTTCGCTCTCTCACTATTCTCTCCACGATGGGTGGCTTGCTTGTCGGCGATCACTTGGCTTGGAGACATAGGGAGAGTACGTACTCCTTTCCTTTCATCTTGAAGATGTAGTGGTTCGTTCGGCTGTTGTGGATGACACCTCTATCAAATTGCCATGGGCGTCCAAGAAGAAGGTGGCAAACGGTCATTGGAACGACATCACACTCCAAAGTGTCTTCGTAGGCTCCAATTTTGAAGGAGACTTGTACTCGATGCTCGACTTGGATAGTGCCGGAGTCGCTAAGCCATTGAACTTTGTAGGGATGTGGGTGCTTCGTCTTGGGAAATTGGAGCTTGGAGCAAAGTTCTTCACTTGCTAAGTTATGAAAACTCCCGCCATCGATGATGACCTTGACGGACCTTCCATTGATGACGGCCTTGGTATGAAAGATATGGCATCTTTGGTCTTCTTCTTGGTGATGTTGAAGAGTCACAAGACCTTGGAGACAACGTGAGCGGGACATGAATCTTCATCACAAAAGACTTTTTCCTCTTCATCGTTCACTTGTCGATGCATGGCGACTTGTGCAAGTGCTTCTGTTTCTCCTTCGCTCATGGAGTCGTATGTACCACAGTCGTTGAGGATCATGGTTCACTTGTTGGTACACTCAAAGGACTTGTGGCCTCGACCTCCGCATGTGAAGCATTTGAAGGAACTTGTCTTGACAGTCTCATCTGTTGGGGTAGATGATCGTGAAGCTCTCGGCTTGAAGTTGCTCGTTGTAGGTTGATGACTTGGGGTTGACGAAGCTTTCTTGTAACTCGACTTGTCGACGTTGCTTGTAGAAGGCTTTGTTGATGTAGAAGGTGTTGGAGCCGTTGAAGCTTGGGTGTTGGAGAAACCATTGGACTTGGATGAGAACTTGGCATACTTGAAGTCTTCTTGCACTTGACGTTCCTCTTTGGTAGCTTGATGCACTAGCTGATGTAGGGTAGAACCCTAGTGGCCCGATCTTTCACAAAAGGAGCGGATCCCGCGAAGAGTGCGAAGAACATGAGGAGGTGAACGAGGGGAAAATCACGAGGGGGACATAAGAGAACACTCAAACCAACAAGTATGATCACACATGTGCTAGATCCTCGAAACACAAAGAGAGATACAAGATCCAAAGTCAACAACGGACGATACAAGAGGTAACCGGTTCTTCTCCGTGAGGAGGTCTTGAATCCACAAGGGGATCTTCCCGTGAGGGGTCTTTAATCCAAGGTGGATCTTCTCCGTAGAGGGGCCGCGGTCTCTCCTGTGGAGTAGATCCGATATGGATGAGCGAAGCTCTATCTCTCAAATGAGCTATCACAAGGCTAACCCTAACTAGAAGGAGGTGGGGGAGTATATATAGTCTAAGCCACGAAGGGGTAAGTGGGAAAGAGGGATACATGGGGACCTTGGCCCGTTCACTGTGTGTAGACAGGCGCCGAATGTCCGGGCTGGGGGCCGGATGTCCGGCCATTCGCGGGTGGCCGGATGTCCAGGCACAGGACGGATGTCCGGGCTGGCGAGGTCGGCCTCGGTGCTCTCTAGATAGGGGGCGCCGGATGTCCGGCCCGTTGCGGGGCGCCGGATGTCCAGGGGTCGGCCGGATGTCCGGCCGTTGTAGAGTCGCCTAGCGCCTGTCTCTCTCTGGTCTTCTTCTGGTTGGTGGTGCCGGATGTCCGAGCTCTTGCCGGATGTCCTGCCACTGTAGCTCTGCGGCGACTCCACTTGAGGCACTTCTCGATCCGCTTCCGTGTGAACTTATCCTATGCTTCGAGCATCTCCATGGTTGTCTCCTCGGTTCCTGAGCACAACTAGTGTCTTTACATTAGGTAGTAACCATGCTCGTACGAGTGGGAAGGGGAAGCATTTAGGAACGGGTTCACCTTGTGTCCAATGGCGTATGCTTGCGTGTACATGGGGATGATCGTAGGATGCTCCGCATCATCTCCCCTCCCTTGGGAAAGATCTGACCTCGGATCGAAAACCTCATCACCATGGAAACGATTGTCAGGGACGGACTTGTAGTTGGACGAAGAGGAAGACATGGCGCAATCCAAGTACACCAAGGTGTCGCCGGAGTGGTATACATGCAAAAAGAGCAAACACAAACGACACTCGGAAATACAATGGTTAGCACGCACAAAGTGTCCATCATGTAAGAATGAGTCCGTGCGGCAGGATTGTTTGTGACAAAACGCATGAAGCTTATCAAGATGGTAGAGAATGATATGCAAAGCGTTCATTAGAGCAAAAGCATTCATTGCGCACCCAAATGTGTTGTGAATATGATCAATGCAACCACGGTGCAAAATGATGTCATAGTGAGACAGTTTATG
This sequence comes from Triticum dicoccoides, assembly GCF_002162155.2. NCBI lineage: Eukaryota > Viridiplantae > Streptophyta > Magnoliopsida > Poales > Poaceae > Triticum > Triticum dicoccoides. The sequence goes on along the minus strand of NC_041392.1, from coordinate 384,643,120 downwards.
TCAGGACCCCGATTCCAAGTCACATCGATCTAGTCAGTAACACCTCATATCACTTTGTGGCCTCACGCAGGGTATTCCCACGGGTGTCTCCTTACCATGGCCCGGCACCGTTTGCGCCTTTTGGCTCACGTATATGATAGTGTCGCTAGCATCCATATGACAGAGAACCCGGGCCGACATGGCTAGTCGTGAACCCAAAGCGGCACCAACCTATGGGGACAGGCATACATGAATCACATCGAGCATGTCGGTCAGCAGCGTGTGAATCCGGGCTGTAGCACTGGGCTAACAGGACTCCGGGAACCCGGGCTGTAGCAGGCTACGCAGGACTCCGGATGTCACCGCGTGACATTTCCCCGAAGGGACAGACACATGAACGAAGTGAAACACATGCCGGCCAGTCAAGTGCCCTGAGCAGTAGTGCTGGGTTAGCAGGACTCCGGTGAACCGGGCTGTAGCGGACTACTAGGCTCATGGAAGCACTAGACTACATTTCCCCATAAGAGAGGCTACCAAGGATAAACAACTAGGTTGTCGGATCCCACACATACCAAGCATTTCAATCATACACACAATATGCTCGATATGTGTAAATACAACATGGCATCACAACATAACTCTATGACTCAAGTATTTATTCATTAGGCTCCGAGGAGCGAGATATTACAAACATGGGTCTCATGACCCAACATTCATAGCATACAAGTCAAAGCACAAGCGGAAGCTTAACATGTATGAGTACAGACATCTACAAATGGAAAAGGCTAAGAAGCCTGACTATCTACCAGATCCTGCCGAGGGCACAAGATCGTAGCTGAGGTATCAAGCTAACGTCGAAGTCCACGCGGAACTACTATCGAGACTGAGGTCTCTCTGCAAAACATAAATTAAACAAACGTGAGTACAAAGGTACTCAGCAAGACTTACATCAGAACTAAACTACATATGCATCGGTATCAACAAGGGGGAGGTGGTGGAGTTTAACTGCAGCAAGCCAGCTTTGACTCAGTGGCTAACCCGAACTACGACTGCAAGCAACTCTTTTGAGGTGGCGCACACGAGTCCACATATTCACCATTCGATACACCACTATGGATCCGCTCCTGTCTCCCTACGAGAAGGCCATCCATAGCACTCACACTTATCTTGCGAGTTTTAGAGTATCCACTTTCACTTGTCTATAAACTGTTATAGGCAACCCAGAAGTCCTTTACCGCGGACACGGCTATTCGAATAGATGATGTTAACCCTGCAGGGGTGTAGTTCTTCACACACGCTCTCACCACTTACGGCCGTTTACACGACTTGTACTCGGCAACCTTCAAGCGGAAGCCCAACGAGGGTGTCGGCCACGACCTACCTAAACACTCAAGTCTCTAGTCCAGGTTTATCGCCTATCCAGGTTCCATTCGCAGGGAGTCCGGCCGAGGTTTCCACATACGGCCCCGAACGATGTGAACAGGGTTCCCGAGACACCAAACGGGCGCCCGGTACACCATGCCATAGTGTATCTACTGCATCGTAGCCCACCCCTAGGGTCAGCGCTACGCACGGCCTCCAACACATATCCTATAAACACCAGAAACTAGTTGCAACTCCTGGACAGAGGACAAGGGCGATCAAGAAGCCGAGAGGGTCCATTGGTTTCGGGCCCAATGCGTGGTAGTAACTGTTTCATGGATCACAAACACAGAACTCAGTTCCTAAGGACGGCTTCAATGAGACAACCCACCATGTACTCCTACATGGCCTCTCACCGCTACCTTTACCAAATCGTGTCACACACTTAGCTCTCAACCATAGGACATGTTTACACACCTCCGATTCATCCCCGATGAATCAGACCTGACTCAACTCTAAGCAGTAGCAGGCATGACAAACAAGCATGAATGGGTAGGCACATCAGGGCTCAAACAACTCCTACTCATGCTAGTGGGTTTCATCTATTTACTGTGGCAATGACAGGTCATGCAGAGGATAAGGGGTTCAACTACCGCAGCAAGTAACAGAGGAAAACGTGTTGTCCTAATGCAGTAAAAGAGAGAAGGAGCGAGAGAGTGGGATTGTATCGAAATGAACAAGGGGGTTTTGCTTGCCTGGCACTTCTGAAGATATCATTGGGTCTTCATCAATGTCAATGATCACAGTGTCGGTACAACGTCTATCGAGAGGGGACAACCACCGGCAATAGAGAAGGAACACAATCAATGCAATGCACAACATGATGCATGATAATGACATGGCAATATGTTGTTGATTGAGCTAATGCAACTGGCAACACAATTATATGAAGTTGGTTTGAATACAAGATTCAAATTCCAACTCCATATATGATTATTTAAATGCCCTTTATTGGATTTGTCCTAAACACTGGCCTTAAATTGTTCTAACATGCATGAAAATGGCACAGATGGATTCCTTGCATTTTTCTGATAATTTTTCATATATAAATTATTTCATTTGGAGTTATAGATAATTTTCTATGATTTTTAGAAGTTTTGGGCATTTTCTGGAATTTTCTGAATTTGTTTTAAATCTAGAAAATGATTAACCGCGTCAGCATTGTGTCATCGTGACATCAGCAAGTCAACTGACGCGGCCCAGGTCAAACCTGACCAGTGGGGCCTACTGGTCAGTGACACAAGGTTGGTTAGGTCGCTGACAAGTGGGCCCAGTCAACGGCCACGTCATCTTGGTCAAAGCTGACTCATGAGCCCACTGAGGTTAGTTAAAACTAAACAGAAATGTAATCTATGTTAATTAGGGCGTGGGGCCCATGAGTCAGTGGCCTAGGGGGGTTGGTTAGTGGAGGGATTAGCCGCTAATGGCTGTGCCACGTCGGCACAGCCGGAGTTAACCGCCGATGACCATCCGGTGCGGCGGCGGCTCGCCTGGGTGGCGCTAGGGGCAGCGGCTGAGTGCGCTGAGGGCACCAGAAGGGAGCCCTCGCTCGCCCGCATCTAGGGGTGTACGCAGCTGGGCGCAGGGAGGCTAGGATCAACGACGGCGACCACTTGGGCGGCGGCCGGAGCTACGGCACGCTCGGAAACGATGTTTTGATGCACGGAAGGACGAGCTGCGGGTTGCTACGGAGTCCTGTGGACTCGCTGAGCACGGGGGTGGGCTCGGATGCGTCGTGGATGCGCTCTAGCTACGGCGGCGCCATGGCCGGCGGTGGTGAGTTCTCAGGTCCGGTGGGAACGATGACTACGTGGCGCAATCGAGCAAGGGGAGAGAGGGAAACGAAGGAGAAACTCACGGCGAATCAGACGAGCAGCTCAGTGGCTCAGGGGAGGCTTGGAGGCGACGGGGCGACGATGGCGATCTCCGGTGGCCGTGCAGAGAAGATGAGCTCAATGATGAGGCTTCAGGGCGTATGGGGTCATGTAGTTCGGCGTAGAGGTGCACGGCAGCGAGGCGGAGCTCGTGGTCAGGATGGCTGGGCGTGGGGAGGTCGGTGGCCATGACGAACGGTGACGGTGGCGACGGCTCCATTCGGTGGTGAGAGGAGCAGGACAGAGGAGGGGACGAGGCCGAGGGAGAGTGAGAGGGGGTCGAGAGGGCTGCGTGGCATCGCGGGAGGCGTCCAGGGCGACGATGGGGCAGCCAGGCAGGGTGCTGCGTGCCGCGCCGAACGCGCACGCGCGTCGGGCACGCGCCCCGTCCGACTGGCGGGAGGAGGGAGACGACTGGCGTGTCGGCTGCCTGCTGGGCTGGGCCTCAGCTACAGTGCTGGGCCACGAGGTGGGTGCCAGGTAAGGACCTGGTAAGTCCTCTGCCTTTTCTAATTTTATCTCTGTTTTGTTTTGTTTTTATTTATACATTTTGCCACTGATTCAAAATTCAAAATGAATTCAAAACAGTGCCAAAACACTCTGAGATATTTTATGTTACCTCTCTGGACTATTCCAAAAGTACATAAAACATTTCAAAGCATTTGAAAATATATTCATTATATATTATGAATATATCCCCGAATTCAAATAGATTACTGATTTAAATTCAGAGACCAAATAATTCCTTAAAAATGTTCCAGAATTTTGGTTTGATATATAACTCTTGCCAAAATTCACAAAACTATTTTTAGGGCATTTTGGATTCACAGAATGCTATTTAAAGGGTGCTTGCCCTTCTTTTAATTAGATTTCTGAGGTTTCAACAATCCTCAATTCAAGTTTCAGAAATTTAAACATGATGCAAGCAAGATGCAAACACTAGGCAACACTAGAAGCTAGGGATGTGACAGCTCACCCCTACTAAACAAGAATCTCGTCCCGAGATTCAAGTCGTGAGGTAAGAAGACAGAGGGACACAAGCTATCACAATCTTCACGATCCAGATGTCTTTCTCGAGGATGTTGATTCATTGCATCACCTTAATCTCGACGTCTTGGTTTGAGAACTACATCCAACATGACAACGAGTGGAAAGGAAGAATTTAAGAAGAATCGACCTTCCTGAGGTTCGAGCAACTTAGGATCATCTTAATGATCACAAGATCAACTCATGGAATGAGACATAGTAACATCTCTCGAGCTGAGACACGAAGCATACACCTAGAGGGATGGAGTGAAGCGGATGGCGAAGGTTCACTAGGTAGGCAACAATTCCATACTCGAATAAGATGGAGCATGAATTTCAAAGTAGCAGGGAGATATTTGCCATGATTTCGTAACGTGATACCTCGGGGAAGGTGACTCATAGAATTATTCCCTTAAGTGGCAAAAATAATTACTTTCGATTCAGAGATCATTGAAACTCTTCTCACCAGCCTGAGGCAATCACAAACGATCGCGTGAAGGAGCTTGAAGAAATGGCATACCTGACTAGAATAGATGATGTGGACTACCTTGTTGAAGACAACATAATGGATGACTTTTGCTGATCACCGGAAATGGATGGGACCCATGGTAAGTCCACTTTTGAAGATGATCCTGAACAACAACTACTGAGATGCAAGCTGGGAACAAAATGCAAATGTTGGGAAAGATTCTGGTAACTGGGGAGAAACCCAACAGTAGAGAGATATTCCACTGTTTGAAAGGTCATGGCATAATCGGAGAAACTGAGAACGGATCCCAGTTAATGCCGACAATAAATCCTAGTGCTTACGCGTGCTCTCAAGAACTTGAGCATTTCCATATTCATCAAGGTTATACCAACATCCGTGTCGAGGATCCTGGCAACACATCTTACTACCTTGACAAATAGTGATGGACAATGCAGATGCATAGAAAGACACCCCTTTCTCAGATTTCACCTTAGCGAGGCCAAGGGAACGAAATCTGGATGATCGACCGAGAGACATTTAGCACCCCGCTTCTAATGTTCTCCTTGATGTGCTAGCGCAACCCATTTGTAGATATGGTTTGATAACTAGAACATCAAGTAAAAGGTCGGACTTCGGAAGCTTAAGAATCCATAAGGAATAACTACGGAGGCAGATCTTGGGAGATCCTTATGGGGAGGTGACCAACTTCTTCAACCAAGATATTACAATAATAGACCTTCCGGCTAGGTGGGTTGGCCACGACATCCACGTTACCGGGTTACCGAGAGACCAATATTATAATTCTTGGGACACGTTCCAACCATCATATCTGCCTGAGATTCAGATCTGGTTGGTGTTAGGATATTCCAGACTCATCGAATCTAGAAAGAAAAGTGAAAGTTTGCAACACAAATCGACGAGATGACGTTGCGAGATTCTCGGGAAATAAACTACGATAGCAAGCTCCAGAACATGATTTGATCCTGCTAAACACATGTGAACATGATGTCCTAGACAAGCATGACCACATAGTAGTATTATAGTAAAACACTATCGAGTTTAGATTTGGAACCCTGATCGAGGATAACAAAGTCCTAACATAGGTCATGATCTTATGAAGGAACTTCTTCTCCTTGAACAAATCAATCAGTGGCTTGGTGTGCTAGGGATACGTATAGAATGAAGATGATCAGTCTATCAGACCATAGAATACTTCGCACATACATGACTGACTTGGGACGATTCCAAAGGAAGCAAAAACAATCTTTCTTGAATTCACGGCGGCAACTTGCACCTAATGCACATGAACTTGGAGAAAGTTACTTCTTACACCAAACATGTATTTCATGAACGGGACATGAAGATAATGCTTACACAAGTTTCCAACACTAGTGTAATGTTCAACCAAATGATGGAGGAGACAAAATGCTGCTGATGGACTCAACAACAACCCACTGGAATTTCCATATCACTGGACTTCCACCATCATGTGAACACGGTGATAGCATTGGTCAGACCAAAAGATGTAATGGTGTATGCTCGAGGGATCAACCACGAGTAAGACAACATTACGAACATCGTTGGTTCTGATTTGACTTGACGATAGCCCATACTCAAATCAAGGGATTGATAAGGCAATAGCGCTGACAATTGATCGCGTGGATCAATCGATGAAGGTATTATCTTTCTTCAACACAGATACAAGGTATCCCTTAGGGATGAGCATGGTAGGACAAGATTTTATCTTCCAACTCTCCAAGTTGTTATTAAGCTTAACCATCTAGCTCAGGGGTATCCAACACAGATTCCTGGAGAAAAGGGTGGCTACAAGAAACCAACTTGATCACGAACTCAACATAGCGATCAGGTGACAACCTGGTGATACTTCCAAGAAGATATTTGGAAAATCACGAACCACCGATATGTTATTAAGCTCAAGAACAATCTTGCTTTTCAGGCAAGACGATGTGATCAATAGAGCAAGGGTTTGACACAATCCTAACTCATTGATCGAATAGTTCTCCGGAAATAAGGACTAGGTAGCACGATCAATCTTAGAATGATGATTCAATAACCGACACGCTAAGAATGAGTTTATTGTCCATTAACTACCAAGCAACGGGGTTGCTAGGAGTATTGATTTCACACATCACGGTTCACTTGTTGGCATTCCGGTTATAATAACACGGAGCTGAGGAACAAACAACGATGGCAAGAAGTATTACTGCGTCAAGAATTTATAAGAGGTGGTGCAATTCTCATGACTCTCCTGACATAAGGAGGCAACACTCCAAGGTAGAACAGAACAGAAGCTGGATTGGCATTTTGAGCTGTGGAATACAACTGGTTTGACCCAATCCCATAAGTGGACGAGGTACTGGAGTTTGTTTCTCCTAGTCATTCTGGAATAGAATGGCTTGACGGACCACAAGAATTATAGGCATCGATGAACACAAATGCACACATACTCTTGGCTATCAACTGATAGAAGATGGTCGGAATACAACTGAAGAGGAACAACTCGAGGAACATATAATTTTCTGAGTTGTGGATGCATAGATTAGTATGTCGAGCATAGCTCAACATTTCTTCCGGACAACCCATGCAGAATGGTAGGACTGGGAGATTCGCAATGAAGAATGGAGAACTCATCAAGAGCACTCTGGTTGTGATCTTATGGTTCAAAGAACTTCTGCCATAGGCGGTTCATAGTATTTGGAAGAAGGATATACCACGGACCTCGAGGACTAATGCAAAGGTTACTAATATCCTAAAGGAACTAGCAACACTATCAACATGAGGTAAGTAGGGTGAATCTCGGGTTCAAAACCCAGTAGTAGAATACCTACTAACTAAGTGGCATCACGGGATGCTTTTGAGAATAATGGCCAGAATCACACACTGGGGATACAAAACATGGCTAGATCACTAGGTGACTCCCTAAAACACCTAGGGTCATAGTAATAGCTCCAACATATATGTCGAGGCAACAGAGTACCTCAACTCACCGATTATTGTGAATAAACTGGCCCAAAAGGACATCGGGAACTGGGAGGAAGGACTTGCAAATGCATCGGACTATTTAGAAACCTGGGATGACTCGGACAACATAACGGTTGTAAATGCTCAAAATGATTTGAGACATCCTGCAAAATGGTGGCATAACCACTCAACATCATAATATCAAGGTTCCGAGACCAATTATGAACACACGGAAGTAGTAGGAATGGAACTAAGGCTTGAAACTATCAATTCTATAAGTCTATGGATTAGTAACACGTCATCCTGATAGGTAGATGAGAAGGCCTAGTTCTTAATCCCCGTAGAAGAGAAGAGGATGACTCAGATCAGAAGGGCAAAGATATAAGGAGTAAAAAGAGCCTTACGTTCCCTTCCACAATCAATTCCCTTACATAACTAAAGCATTTCTAGACATGACTTCGACCAGTTTGGCTTGGTAATCCTACAGGCAGTCAGGCTCTGATACCAAAGCTGTCAGGACCCCGATTCCAAGTCACATCGATCTAGTCGGTAACACCTCATATCACTTTGTGGCCTCACGCACGGTATTCCCATGGGTGTCGCCTTACCATGGCCCGGGACCGTTTGCGCCTTTTGGCTCACGTATATGATAGTGTCGCTAGCATCCATATGACAGAGAACCCAGGCCGACATGGCTAGTCGTGAAGCCAAAGCGGCACCAACCTATGGGGACAGGCATACATGAATCACATCGAGCATGTCGGTCAGCAGCGTGTGAATCCGGGCTGTAGCACTGGGCTACCAGGACTCCGGGAACCCGGGCTGTAGCAGGCTAGGCAGGACTCCGGATGTCACCGCATGACATTTCCCCGAAGGGACAGACACAGGAACGAAGTGAAACACATGCCGGCCAGTCAAGTGCCCTGAGCAGTAGTGTTGGGCTAGCAGGACTCCGGTGAATCGGGCTGTAGCGCACTACTAGGCTCATGGAAGCACTAGAGTACATTTCCCCATAAGAGAGGCTACCAAGGATAAACAACTAGGTTGTCGGGTCCCACACATACCAAGCATTTCAATCATACACACAATATGCTCGATATGTGTAAATACAACATGGCATCACAACATAACTCTACGACTCAAGTATTATTCATTAGGCTCCGAGGAGCGAGATATTACAAACATGGGTCTCATGACCCAACATTCAGAGCATACAAGTCAGAGCACAAGCGGGAGCTTAACATGTCTGAGTACAGACATCTACAAATGGAAAAGGCTAAGAAGCCTGACTATCTACCAGATCCTGCTGAGGGCACAAGATCGTAGCTGAGGTATCAAGCTAACGTCGAAGTCCACGCGGAACTACTATCGAGACTGAGGTCTCTCTGCAAAACATAAATTAAACAAACGTGAGTACAAAGGTACTCAGCAAGACTTACATCAGAACTAAACTACGTATGCATCGGTATCAACAAGGGGGGGTGGTGGAGTTTAACTGCAGCAAGCCAGCTTTGACTCAGTGGCTAACCCGAACTACGACTGCAAGCAACTCTTTTGAGGTGGCGCACATGAGTCCACATATTCACCATTCAATACACCACTGTGGACCCGCTCCCGTCTCCCTACGAGAAGGCCATCCATAGCACTCAGAGTATCCACTTTCACTTGTCTATGAACTGTTATAGGCCACCCAGAAGTCCTTTACCGCGGACATGGCTATTCGAATAGATCATGTTAACCCTGCAGGGGTGTACTTCTTCACACACGCTCTCACCACTTTACACGACTTGTAATCGGCAACCTTCAAGCGGAAGCCCAACGAGGGTGTCGGCCACGGCCTACCTAAACACTCAAGTCTCTAGTCCAGGTTTATCGCCTATCCAGGTTCCATCCGCAGGGAGTCCGGCCGAGGTTTCCACATACGGCCACGAACGATGTGAACAGGGTTCCCGAGACACCAAACGGGCGCCCGGTACACCGTGCCACCGTGTATCTACCGCATCATAGCCCACCCATAGGGTCAGCGCTACGCACGACCGCCGACACATATCCTATAAACACCAAAAACTAGTTGCAACTCCTGGACAGAGGACAAGGGTGATCAAGAAGCCGAGAGGGTCCATTGGTTTCGGGCCCAATGCGTGGTAGTAACTGTTTCATGGATCACAAACACAGAACTCAGTTCCTAAGGACGGCTTCAATGAGACAACCCACCATGTACTCCTACATGGCCTCTCACCGCTACCTTTACCAAATCGTGTTCACACACTTAGCTCTCAACCGTAGTACATGTTTACACACCTCCGATGAATCAGACCTGACTCAACTCTAAGCGGTAGCTGGCATGACAAACAAGCATGAATGGGTAGGCACATCAGGGCTCAAACAACTCCTACTCATGCTAGTGGGTTTCATCTATTTACTGTGGCAATGACAGGTCATGCAGAGGATAAGGGGTTCAACTACCGCAACAAGTAACAGAGGAAAACGTGTTGTCCTAATGCAGTAAAAGAGAGAAGGAGCGAGAGAGTGGGATTGTATCGAAATGAACAAGGGGTTTTTGCTTGCCTGGCACTTCTGAAGATATCATTGGGTCTTCATCAGTGTCAACGATCACAACGTCGGTACAACGTCTAGCGAGAAGGGACAACCACCGGCAATAGAGAAGGAACACAATCAATGCAATGCACAACATGATGCATGATAATGACATGGCAATATGTTGTTGATTGAGCTAATGCAACTAGCAACACAATTAAATGAAGTTGGTTTGAATACAAGATTCAAATTCCAACTCCATATATGATTATTTAAATGCCCTTTATTGGATTTGTCCTAAACAGTGGCCTTAAATTGTTCTAACATGCATGAAAATGGCACAGATGGATTCCTTGAATTTTTCTGATAATTTTTCATATATAAATTATTTCATTTGGAGTTATAGATAATTTTCTATGATTTTTAGAAGTTTTGGGCATTTTCTGGGATTTTCTGAATTTGTTTTAAATCTAGAAAATGATTAACCGCGTCGGCATTGTGTCACCGTGACGTCAGCAAGTCAACTGACGCGGCCCAGGTCAAACCTGACCAGTGGGGCCTACTGGTCAGTGACACAAGGTTGGTTAGGTCGCTGACAAGTGGGCCCAGTCAACGGCCACGTCATCTTGGTCAAAGCTGACTCATGGGCCCATTGAGGTTAGTTAAAACTAAACAGAAATGTAATCTATGTTAATTAGGGCATGGGGCCCATGAGTCAGTGGCCTAGGGGGGTTGGTTAGTGGAGGGATTAGCCGCTAATGGCTGTGCCACATCAGCACAGCCGGAGTTAACCGCCGACGACCATCCGGTGCGGCGGCGGCTCGCTGGGGTGGCGCTAGGGGCAGCGGCTGGGTGCGCTGAGGGCACCAGAAGGGAGCCCTTGCTCGCCCACATCTAGGGGTGTACGCAGCTGGGCGCAGGGAGGCTGGGATCGACGACGGCGACCACTTGGGCGGCGGCCGGAGCTACGGCACGCTCGGAAACGACGTTTTGATGCACGGAAGGACGAGCTGGGGGTTGCTATGGAGTCCTATGGACTCGCTGAGCATGGGGGTGGGCTCGGATGCGTCATGGATGCGCTCTAGCTACGGCGGCGCCATGGCCGGCGGCGGTGAGTTCTCGGGTCCGGTGGGAACGACGACTACGTGGCGCAATCGAGCAAGGGGAGAGAGGGATACAAAGGAGAAGCTCACGGCGAATCAGACGAGCAGCTCAGTGGCTCAGGGGAGGCTTCAAGGCGACGGGGCGACGATGGCGATCTCCGGTGGCCGTGCAGAGAACATGAGCTCGATGACAAGGCTTCAGGGCGTACGGGGTCGTGTAGTTCGGCGTAGAGGTGCGCGGCAGCGAGGCGGAGCTCGTGGTCAGGATGGCTGGGCGTGGGGAGGTCGGTGGCCATGACGAACGGTGACGGTGGCGACGGCTCCGTTCGGTGGTGAGAGGAGCAGGACAGAGGAGGGGACGAGGCCGGGGGAGAGTGAGAGGGGGTCGAGAGGGCTGCGTGGCGTCGCGGGAGGCGTCCAGGGCGACGATGGGGCAGCCAGGCAGGGTGCTGCGTGCCGCGCCGAACGTGCACGCGCGCCGGGCACGTGCCCCGTTCGACTGGCGGGAGGAGGGAGATGACTAGCGTGTCGGCTGCCTGCTGGGCTGGGCCTCAGCTACAGTGCTGGGCCACGAGGTGGGCGCCAGGTAAGGACCTAGTAAGTCCTCTGCCTTTTCTAATTTTATCTCTGTTTTGTTTTGTTTTTATTTATACATTTTGCCACTGATTCAAAATTCAAAATGAATTCAAAACAGTGCCAAAACACTCTGAGATATTTTATGTTACCTCTCTGGACTATTCCAAAAGTACATAAAACATTTCAAAGCATTCGAAAATATATTCATTATATATTATGAATATATCCCCAAATTCAAATAGATTACTGATTTAAATTCAGAGACCAAATAATTCCTTAAAAATGTTCCAGAATTTTGGTTTGATATATAACTCTTGCCAAAATTCACAAAACTATTTTTAGGGCATTTTGGATTGACAAAATGCTATTTAAAGGGTGCTTGCCCTTCTTTTAGTCAGATTTCTGAGGTTTCAACAATCCTCAATTCAAGTTTCAGAAATTTAAACATGATGCAAGCAAGATGCAAACACTAGGCAACACCAGAAGCTAGGGATGTGACAGTTTATCAATAGCATGAATATGGTAATGGATGCTCACTGTGATGTGATCATGCAATTGATGGTAGGCAATAAGATCATGATGTATGAATATGCCATCAAGATAATCACGACAAATTTGCTAAGGAAATGCACAAGCTCATATATTATGAATGACATGGGAATACAAGATGCAACAAGGCAATCATGATGTGAGTCAATCCATGCATAAGATGCAAATTTGTCATGTGTATGATATGTCCATCGAGCATGACATGTGTGAGCACAATCAACAAATATGGAGGTGTTGGTGTACCAATGCTCAATTTCATGGCATGAGTGGAGGTTCGAAGGTGCATCCAATAAGTCCAAGCGCTCCTCAGTGTGAAGGTCAATAGAGACAATCTTCAATGTCGCTCCTCTGTTCACGAGATGTACCATGTAGACAATAAGAAGGAAACAACAATGAAAGAGTGACCCATCCAATATGCATATTTGAGGATGGCTCAAAGGGAATGAGTTCACCTTTATGAGGATGTCAAAAATGTTGGTGTTGTGCATCATGTACGCCTTCACATGACCAAGGTGTTTCATGATGGTGCCACCATGTGAATCCTTCAAAATGAAAGAACATGACAAACACTCGAAAAAACAAATGAGGTTAGTGCAAATGCAACACCTATCATTCGAATGGTGAGATACCCAACAAGTGTTGTCATCATGCTTATCATAAGAAAGTACAATATGTGGCATGGCATGAAAGCATAAGATGCGACAACAACCAAAGACAATAGGCTCAAGTAAACAAGCATGCATCGCAAGTAATATATCCAAGTCTCCAAGATCAATGAGCATAGATGCAACAATTGGAGGCAAGCGACAATGAACAAGATGTATCATGTGAGAGGCACGAACATATATGTCATCAACCCAAGAAAGCGAGTAAGATTTGAACATGGGTGATGCGACAAAGCAAGAAATCATGGTGATCAAGTCAAGCAAGCTAGTAGTGCGAAGATGCAACATACTAGAAGGAATCATGGCAAGCATATCATGGGTGCAAAAAGTGTGCATGAATAATTGACATGACATAGCACAAGCATGAAAGGAGGATATGAGAAAAATAACATCAATAGCATGAGGCACATGATAAACATGGGAATAGCAACAAGGATCTGCACCAAGCATGCAAATACACATAGGAGAAACATAATTGTGAATCATGGGTAGATGCAAGCAAGGGTCACAATTGCATGGCAAAGGCATAGAAGCAAGCATAGCATGCAAAGTGAACACGGTAAAATAAGCATGAAGCGACAAGCGGTATATAGCCCATAGTCGTGTGAGAGTCAAGTGAGAGAGATGCGCATAGTCGTTGCGCGAAAGGAATAGTGGTAAGGATAGTCCACATGATCTCAAGTCATCTTTGCTCTCAAGAGCTTGTTTCGTCAACTCTTGGGATGGAGAGGTTGACGAGTATACGTGAGTACCTACACAAAACAAAGACAAAGGGAAAATTGTGTTTGCGTGGTAGATGTACACATCATCCATCATGATGCACACATGCTTGTGTCGGTTAGCACAAAATATCCAATGCTCAAATAAATGAGATGCGTGATATAGAAACATGTCATCCATCATGATAGGTTTGTTTTTATGTATGGGATAATGGAGACTCAAAGGATGTAATGCATCACTCGCAATATCTAGAGCATTGTGAGGAAAGGTATGCATATGGTGCACACAAGGGATGTAATCATGCGATACACAATTATTTTCATGGCATAGCATATGAGATGAATTGTGCAAATTTTGCAAAGGAAGCATAGCAATATCATCACATTAAAAACAAAAGCCAATGACCATCATCTCGTCATCTATGCCATAAGTGGAAATGTGATTGATTTTAATGGGGCATGCATAGTTACTATGTTGAGATTGAAAAGATGCAATATGGGATATCTCACTCATAGCATATGACAAGGTTAATGGATTGTCAAACATGATGTGACCAAAATAATTTTCACATGATATCCTATGGAGCATAACATCACAACTAGGCAACTCAACATGCTCGTCATCATATTCATCATAAATAGGTAAGTCATGACATGAGGAAGTCGCACTAGCATGAAGCATGGGAATAGGTGAATCAACATCATGCAAGCAATCATTAGTGAGATTGTCCACTAGTGGGACAAGAGAAGCACCATCACCTATGTTACCTTTAGAGCATCGCTCATGTGTTGTAGGTGAGGTGTCAAAGACCAAGTCGTGGTCATCTTCATCTTGATGGAACCATGTGGGGGTGCATCTTCTTCTACCATGGCCATCGTTGTCTCCATTGGAGGTATGGACTCGTCAACGACAGGCATGTCGTCATGTAGGAGACCTAGCACCAAAGAAGAAAACACACTCGGAGTAAAGGTTAGGTTGTTAGAAATCATAGTGGCCTCACATGCCGTGTAAACTACGTCACTCACTAAGTGTTGTGTCTCACTCACTCCCGGTATGATGCTCTCCCTCATATGGTTGGTGGAGTCACTCAAATGGCTCTCAACCTCACATAGGATGTGTGGCATGCTCTCAAGTGTGGGGCTAGTGGTGGTCACACTCATCCTCTCATAGGAAATGCTCTCAATGTCACGTATGGTGGAGTCACTCATGTCACTCATGTGTTGGTGGCTTTCCTCACATGGCAATTGGGGCATCTCTTTATATGTTGGTGTCGGAGAGATGTTGGTGCAAATGTCTCCATGCTCAATCATGTCCTTGTTGTAGCCGTGGATGAAGGCCGAAGATGGCACATCATCACTCTCCTCTAAGACCAAAGATAAGGTCTCATGTGCGGTCTCGTAGCTTGACTCGGAGTATGAGTCCAATATGGGCGCCGTCTTCATGTTGTTGAATTGGTTCGTGCGCGTCGTCGTGGTCGAAGGAGATGTCCCTTGATCGACCTTCTTGTCGCCGTCTTGTTGTAGGAGGCCCATATGATGTGGCACCTCGTAGCTCATCTCCATGACCAAAGGGAATTTCCCATGCTCGGCCATCTTCCTTGAGGGGCTTCCGAAGATGGAAGTGTCACCCTCGCTCGTAGGTGGTCACCGTGTACTTGATGATGTCGATGTAGGCGAACTCACAGGAAGTAGGCGAAGATGTCGTACGTCCAAAGGCGAAGATGCCTTGATAGCACTTGGCGAAGATGCTAGAGTGGTTGGTGTAGCCGTAGCTCCGTCTTGGTGGTGCTCGTCTCGCAGTCTTCTCTTGTGGTCATGAAGTTTGTACTTGGCGTGAAGCAGGGCTTGTTGGGACTTGTAGGTAGGCACATCTCGAGCATCTTCATGTTTATGGTGCCGTTGTCGTACTTGACCTCGATGGCGTTCGTCGTCGTCGTGCACATGATGCTAGGAAGTGACTTGCCCTTCATGACGATGTGTATCACGAACATGATGGTGGTCGCCATGGAGATGTGGACATGGACGACTCGCACTTCTATTGCTTGGGCGCTCCGAAGAGGATCGATGTGCTCGCCGCCGCCTTGAAGATGACAAAGGGGAAGTAGACTTGATCAAGGCCCGAATCTCCTCCATCCTTGCATCTCGCTCCTTCTTTTGTGCGGAAAGCTTGTTGTCGATGTAGTCCCTTTTCCTCGCTTCAGAGTGGCGAATGTCGATGGAGAGGTTCTCGATGCACTCTCGCAATCTTGATTGTGCACCTTGAATTTGTCGTTGTAGATCGAAGATTGACGCTTTGGTGATGTAGTTGTTCACGCCGTTGTTGTTGTCGAAGACTGGAGATGAAATGCCCTGCCTATCTATCACAAGACTCGAGCCAATATGAGTGGGAGAAAGAGAAGAACGAATACCAAATGTACCTTGACCGAAGTTGAAGGTGGATCAATGATCACTCCAATGTGGAACAAGGAAATAGCACAATTGGTACCAATTCTTGTTGGTTTCTAACACCTACACAAATAAGGCTTATGGTGGAGCTCGGTGAGGATAGTGGCACAAAAAATTGATGTAAAATGTTACCAAGAGTCAATAATGTTGAAAGAGATTCACAAATTTGCAAGTGAAACAAGTAGACCAATAGCAATGAATGGCACATGTAAATGCACACACGGATAGATAAATGGGGTCGTGCAACCAAGGATGAGCACAAAATGTGGAATCCACGGAAAATGCTTGTGTTGGACAACTGAAGAGAGACGCTAGCATGATTGCTCTATAGGCGGATACGACACTTGTGCACAACCTATGATATGCAAAATGTATTGACTTTCTATCCCAAGTATGCTATGTATATGATGTTCTGGTGGTATGATCCAAGATGATCGGATATGACAATGTGGTATGATGATATGGCAATTGCTTACAAGCTTCTTTGCTTTTTCTCTTTTGCTTAAAAGCTTTATTCTTTTTTTATATGGCCACTTTGCGAAATGCACAAACCAAGATAGCTATTGTGTATATGCGGGAACAAACTTGAGGCACAAGGGATGATATGATATCGATATGATATGGTATGTATGCAATGTATGGTGTAGATCACTAATGTGCACAAGTAACGTTGCCGGCAATACTCAAATGGCTAGTCTCGCTAGGCAAGTGACGCAAAATGGGCTAGGGGTTATCAATGCAATGGCAAGGGAATATACAATGGAGGGATACCACGATACCGAGATGATATGGAAGTTACCATCCTTGGTGATGATGAGTGGCGGTGATCTTGATGGATATACCAAGATGATGAAGACTCATCCCTAAGTAGCCGAAACACCTTAGGAAACGAAAAACCGCGAACTCAAAATCTCAAGTGTCAAATGTCAAATGGTGGTAGCGGGATGTGATGGTGGTTGCGGAAATGCAATGATGGGATGTGGAGTACGCAATGCGGAAATGGAGGGTAAGGTGGTGGACTATACACGGTGTCGGAGTTGAAAGCACGGTCCCTAAGTAGCCGAAACACCTTAGGAGACACAACTCACAACACAAACAAAATTGGGTTAAGTTGAGGTGGTGGAAGTGTATGGTGGGCAAGCTTATGTGGGAGTTATGGTGGTGGTGGTGGTTGATGAAGAAGCAATCGTCCTTAAGTAGCCTAAACACTTTAGGAGACTCAAATCACAACTCAAACAACCACTAATGCTAAGGGGAACAAAATTGGTTAGGTTGCGGAAGTCGGTGGTGGTTATGCGGATGATATGGTGAAAGCCCTAGGCAAAGATGCCAAAGTTCCAAAAAATTGATGGAGTCAAAAGATGTTGGTGGTATTTTTGTGGGAAGGGGGATGTCAAGATCTTTTCAACGAGCGAAAGAACACGAAAATCGGACTCCGGATGAATTAGTTATGGACAAAACGGTGAAACGGGGGTGGCTGAGATGTCAGGGGGCGGACATCCGGGCTCGGGGCCGGAAATCCGGGACCTGATGTCCAGAACCGAGGAGATTTGGTTCCCCAGGACCCGGATGTCCGGCCCGATGGCCCGGATGTCCGGCCTTTGGCCCGGATGTCCGGCCCGAGGAATCCAGATCTCGTTGGGGCGGAAATTTTTGAATTGGGGGCGGAAATGGATGATTCCAAAGGCAAAATTGAAGAGATTTCGTGGATGGAAGGTGGGGAAACTTGGGGAGAAGCTAGATCTACTCAATACACAACGAATCCATGGATCAAAATCAACAAACTATCATCAAACAAACAAATCACAAAAAAATTTGGGGCTATTTTTGGTGGGGAAATTGGGGAAGAACACAACAAAGTTAGGCTAGAAAACACAACGGGGAGGCTCCGAAATCGCGATCAACATGGCTCATGATACCAAGATGATGTAGGGTAGAACCCTAGTAGCCCGATATTTCATGAAAGGAGCGGATCCCGCGAAGAACGCTAAGAACACGAGGAGGGAAACAAGGGGAAAATCACGAGGGGGACACAAGAGAACACTCAAACCAACAAGTATGATCACACATGTGCTAGATCCTCGAAACACAAAGAGAGATACAAGATCCAAAGTCAACAACGGACGATACAAGAGGTAACTGGTTCTTCTCCCTGAGGAGGTCTTGAATCCACAAGGGGATCTTCCCGTGAGGGGTCTTTAATCCAAGGTGGATCTTCTCCGTAGAGGGGCCGCGGTCTCTCTCGTGGAGTAGATCCGATATGAATGAGCGAAGCTCTATCTCTCAAATGAGCTATCACAACGCTAACCCTAACTAGAAGGAGGTGGGGGAGTATATATAGTCTAAGCCACGAAGGGGTAAGTGGGAAAGAGGGATACATGGGGCCCCTGGCCCGTTCACTGTGCGCAGACAGGCGCCGGATGTCCGGGCTAGGGGCCTGATGTCCGGCCGTTCGCGGGTGGCCAGATGTCCGGGCACGGGCCTGATGTCTGGGCTGGCGAGGTCGGCCTCGGTGCTCTCTAGATAGGGGGCGCCGGATTTTCGGGCAGGCGCCGGATGTCCGGCCCGTTCCGGGGCGCCGAATGTCCAGGGGTCGGCCGGATGTCTGGCCGCTGTAGAGTCGCCTAGCGCATGTCTCTCTCTGGTCTTCTTCTGGTTGGTGGTGCCGGATGTCCGAGCTCTTGCCGGATGTCCTGCCGCTGTAGCTCTGCGGCGACTCCACTTGAGGCACTACTCGATCCGCTTCCGTGTGAACTTATCCTATGCTTCGAGCATCTCCATGGTTGTCTCCTCGGTTCCTGAGCACAACTAGTGTCTTTACATTAGGTAGCAACCATGCTCGTACGAGTGGGAAGGGGAAGCATTTAGGAACGGGTTCACCTTGTGTCCAATGGCGTATGCTTGAGAGTACATGGGGATGATCGTAGGATGCTCCGCATCACTAGCTCGATGAGGTTTGAGTATGGTTGGAAGTGAGCGATATTCTTGATAGGATGATTGAGTCCATTCAAGAAACATTCCATAGTTTGCTCATCCTCTTCCGTGACATTGGCTTGTATCATTGCAATCTCCATTTCCTTGTAGTACTCTTCAACGCTCTTGGTCCCTTGCTTGAGTAGTTGGAGTTTCTTGAAGAGGTCGCGGTTGTAGTAGGTAGGCATGAAGCGTGCTCTCATGACATCCTTCATTTGCGCCCAAGTAGTGATGGGTGGTTCACCTCTTGCCTCACGATGCTCAATGACTTGTTCCCACCAAATGAGGACATAGTCTTGGAACTCAAGGGATGCCATCGCGTTCTTCTTCTCTTCTTCATAGTTGTGCAAATAGAAGATTTTGTCGACTTTTAATGCCCATGAAAGGTACTCTTCAGGATCATTGCTTCCATTGAACTTGGGCATGGTGAACTTTAACTTGCCATAGCGTTGCTCTTCATTGTGTTCAGG
This sequence comes from Triticum dicoccoides, assembly GCF_002162155.2. Classification (NCBI taxonomy): domain Eukaryota; kingdom Viridiplantae; phylum Streptophyta; class Magnoliopsida; order Poales; family Poaceae; genus Triticum; species Triticum dicoccoides. The sequence continues at coordinate 384,623,330 of NC_041392.1, read as the reverse complement.
ACCGGGATGATGACGTCCTTGATGAGTAGGATCGCATCTCACAATTTGCTCTTGCAGTGGAGGATTTCCATTGTCTTCTTGTTCTTGTTGAACTTGATGTTCTTGGCGAGCTTGTGGAGGAACTTCTCGAGCTTGACGTTGCACGCAAGCTTGATATCTTCGTTCATGAATTTCTTCACGAAGTGCTTCTTCATGTTCATGAGCTTGTCGGCCTCAGTTGGCTACGGCTCGACTTGAATCTCGGAGGGCCTGTTGCGCCTCAAGTGCTTGAGCATCTCGCAATTGTTTCTCTGGACGTTGTGCCTCTGCATCTTGTGCTTCTTGGTGCAGACGCGCTCACTCTTCCTCTTCATGGTGGCATTGTCGTTGTCATTCTTGTGCTTGCGCAAAGGTAGCTTGGTTTTGACGGTGTCGGTGCTCTTGAGAGTCATTGTCGTGTAGAGGATTGAGGATTGCTTGATGGTAGTTGCGCGCGGCACGGCGAAGAGTGTTCGATGTCGGTATACTTGAGGCGGAGAGGGTGAAGTCGGAGTGTCGACTTGAGTGGCTCTGTCTTGATGAGGACAAAGTGGAAGAAGAGCGGTTGAGCAACAAAGCACAAATCTCGTCCATTCTTGCATCGTTCTCTTGCTTGTGATCGTCGAGCTTGTGGTCGAAGTAGTCTCTTGTACATTGCTTGGAGAGTCGCAAGTCGGTGGCGAGGTTGTCGATGCGTTCACAAATTGCTTATTGCTCTTGATGCAAAGCACGTTGTGCACCAAAGAGGTGGCTCTTTGTGACGTAGGAGTTCATGTCGTCGTCTTGCCCGATGAAGAGTGGGTTGGTAGAAGTACTTGGCCTATCCATCATTCCAAGGAAAAAATATGTGAGTGGTAGAAAGAGAAGAACGTATACCAAATGTACCTTGACCAAATTTGAAGGTGGATCAATGATCACTCCAATGTGGAACAAGGAAATAGCACAATTGGTACCAATTCTTGTCGGTTTCTCACTCCTACACAAGTAAAAGCTTATGGTGGAGCTTGGTTAGGATGGTGGCACAAAATTTGATGCAATTGTTAGTGAGCTTCAATAATGTTGGAAAAGATTTGCAAGTTTGCAATGCAACAAGTAGACCAAGCAATATAAGGTACACGGAAACACACACACAGAGATAAATGGGGTCGTGCAACCAAGGATGAGGCAAATTGTGGAATCCATGAAAATTCTCTTGTTGCACAACACTAGAGAGACGCTAACATGATTGCACAATAGGAGGATACGAAGACTTGTGCACAACCTACTAAGAAAAAATGCAACGACTTCTATACCAAGTATGCTCCATGTATGGTGTTTCGATGATATGATCCAAGATGATCTAGTATGACAATATTAATGTTGTATGATGCTATGGTTCTTGCTTAAAAGCTCTTTTTTTATCTTTCCCTTTTGCTTAAAAGCTTGTTTGTCTCTTTGTTGTTTGAGCTCTTTTCTCATGCAATGCTTCACGAACCAAGATAGCAATTTTGTATGCAATGACAACCTTGTGACACGAACCAATGTGCACAAGTCACGTTGCCGGAAATACTCAAAGGCTAGTCTCATTGGGTAAGCGACGCAAAAGAGTAAGGCTATGATGGCTATCAATGTAATGGCAAGAATGAAGTGTCACTATACCAAGATGAGTTTACCGCTTCTTGCTTACGGTATGGTGTCAAAAGGGTGGCACGAATACCAAGATGATGTTGCCGAGGTGGTCATTGTTGATGACGCGTCCGTGGCGAAGATGAGCGGTAGTGATGGTGATGTCGAACCGTACCTAAATAGCTGAAACACATTAGGACACAGAACCACAAATCAAATTCTCAAGACAAGATGGGACAAAATTGTCGGAGTTGGTAGTGCTAAGCGATGGTGGTGTATGTGGTATATGGCGGTGCTATGCGGAAGTGGTGGTGGTAAGCGGAGGTGTATGTGGGCATCGAAATAAAATTTGGCAAAAGATGGACGGAAAACGGGGCAGCTGATGGATATGTTGCTGCCAGGGGCCGGATGTCCGGGCTTGATGGCCGGATGTCCGGGTTCTGGATCCGGACGAACTCGGTGTGGAAGGTGGAAAATCTGGGCAAAATTCGGAGGAGTTTGTGGATGGAAATTGGGGAAAAGTGGATGGAAAGCTAGATCTACCTGCAAAACATGAAATCCGTGGATCAAATCCAACAAAACTTCATCACACCAACAAATCACAAAAGAAATTTGGGGTTATTTTTGTGGGGAAATTTCGAATTAGGGACAAAATCAACAAAAACAAGGCTAGAAACACAACGGGGAGGCTCCGAAATCGTGATCAACGTGGCTCTAGATACCAAGATGATGTAGGGTGAAAACCCTAGGGGCCGATCTTTCATGAAAGGAGCGGATCCCGCAAAGAACACGAAGAACACGAGGGGAATGACAAGGGGAACACAAGAGAATCACAAGGGGCCGGTAGTCCGGGCTGACGGGGCGTCCCTTCTGTTCTCTGGATGTAGCTTGTCTAGATATCCGGGGGGCGCATGTCCGGGCCGGGCCGGATGTCCGGGCTGGGGCCGGATGTCCAGGGCCTGTAGATGCTCGGCGGCTGGACTGCTGTTTTAGTTGAAGTCTCCAGCGGCCGGATGTCCGGGCTCGGGGCCGGATGTCCGTGTCCTGGAGCTGCCTTCTTCCCCTTTGGGCGTTCCTCTTCATCCATGGACTTGGCGGCTTGTCCATCTTCACATGCATCTTCGGGAGGGTCCTCTTGCTACCTAATCATGCACAACATCTCGGACTTAGGTAGTAGCCATGTCTCGAGGGGATCATATGCAATATCACTAAGGAGAGAAGTCACCTTGGTCTCGAGAGCTCTAACTATAGCTCGAGTCATAGGTCGTCTTGGCACTTCATGAGACGATGGTAGGTCCATGGGGATGACCGTAGGATGCTCCACATCAATGGAAATCCTCCACGGCAAGAGCAAGTTGTGAGAGATGATCCTCCTCCATCATGGACGTCATCATCCCCGACCCGAACACAATGAAGAGCAATGCTACGGCAAGCTAAAGTTCACCATGCCCAAGTTCAACGGAAGCAATGATCCCGAAGAGTACCTTTCATGCACATTGAAGGTCGACAAAATCTTCCACTTGCACAACTATGAAGAAGAGAAGAAGATCGCGATGGCATCCCTTGAGTTCCAAGACTATGTCCTCATTTGGTGGGAACAAGTCATTGAGCGCTGAGAGGCAAAAGGTGAACCACCCATCACTACTTGGGCACAAATAAAGAAACTCCAACTCCTCAAGCAAGGAACCAAGAGCGTTCAAGAGTACTACAAGGAAATGATGAGCAAACTATGGCACATTTCTTGAACGGACTCAATCACCCTATCAAGAAGATCGCTGACTTCCAACCATACTCGAACCTCATTGAGCTAGTGCATCAAGCTACCAAAGCGGAACGTCAAGTGCAAGATGAGTTCAAGTATGCCAAGTTCCCATTCAAGTCACACGGCTTCTCCAACACCCAAGCTTCAACGACACCAACACCGTCTACATCAACAAAGCCTTCTACAAGCAACATCGACAAGTCGAGTTACAAGAAAGCTTCGACAACCCCAAGTCATCCTCCTACAACGAGCAACTTCAAGCCGAGAGCTTCATCATCATCTACCCCAGCCGATGAGACCGTCAAGACAAGTTCCTCCAAATGCTTCACATGCGGAGGCCGAGTCCACAATTCCTTTGAGTGTACCAACAAGCGGACCATGATCCTCAATGAAGATGGTACATACGACTCCATGAGTGAAGGAGAAACGGAAGCACTTGAGCAAGTCGCCATGCACCGGCAAGTGAACGATGAAGAGGAACAAGTCTTTTGTGATGAAGATTCAAGTCCCGCTCTCGTTGTCTCCAAGATCTTGACCCTTCAACATCACCAAGAAGAAGACTAAAGATGCAACATATTCCATACCAAGGCCGGCATCAATGGAAGGTCCGTCGAGGTCATCATCGATGGAGGGAGTTGTCATAACTTAGCAAGTGAAGAACTTTGCTCCAAGCTCCAATTTCCCAAGACAAAGCACCCACATCCCTACAAAGCTCAATGGCTAAGCGACTCCGGCACTATTCAAGTCGAGCATAGAGTGAAAGTCTCCTTCAAAATCGGAGCTTACGAAGACACTTTGGAGTGTTATGTCATTCCAATGATTGTTTTCCACCTTCTTCTTGCTCGACCATGGCAATTAGATAGAGGTGTCATCCACAACAGCCGAATGACCACTACAACTTCAAGATGAAAGGAAAGGAGTAGGTACTTCGCCCTATGTCTCCAAGCCAAGTGATCGCTGACAAGCAAGCCCGCCATCGTGGAGAGAATGGTGAGAGAGCGAAAAGAAGAACCTAGTTCTATTTGTCACCAAATGTGAGAACCTATCTAGTGTGATACAGTTAATTTGGGCAAGGACGACGCACCAAAAGCGTGTGAGAACCTATCTAGTGTGATACACTACATCCTTTTGTGCAAGGACGACGCACCAAAAGCTAACACCTCTCACACTCTACCTTTAGTGTTGTCTTCTCTTTTGCAGGAATTCCAAGATGTTTCCCCCGACGAGCTACCTCCGGGACTACCTCCACTATGAGGCATCGAGCACCGCATCGACCTCATCCCCGGAGCACCACTTCCGAACAAAGCTCCCTACCGTGTCAACCCTGAAGAAACCAAAGAAATACAAAGGCAAGTAAAGAACCTCATATACCATGGACATGTGCGCGAAAGATTGAGTCCTTGTGTCGTTCCGGTCATTCTTGTGCCAAAAAGAGACGGTATCTTTCGCATGTGTTCCGATTGTAGACCTATCAATGTTATCACCGTTCGCTATAGGTATCCCATTCCACACCTTGATGATATGCATGATGAACTTAGTGGTGCCACTATATTTTCCAAAATTGATCTTAAATGTGGTTACTATCAAATCCGCATACAAGAGGGCGATGAATGGAAAACCGCTCTCAAAACAAAGTTTGGCTTGTATGAGTGGTTAGTCATGCCTATGGGTTTATCGGAAGCACCGGGTACTTTCATGCGTCTTATGAATTATGTGTTTCGCCCTTACATTGGTGAGTTTGTTGTGGTCTACTTTGATGTTATCCTTGTTTATAGCAAATCTCTCAAAGATCATGTCACCCATGTTCGCACCGTTTTGCAAAATCTTCTAAAAGAGTGTCTCTATGCTAACATGGAAAAATGCCTTTTTGGCGTTGATAAGCTCGTTTTCTTGGGTTTTGTTGTTTCCTATAAGGGTGTTCATGTTGATGACTCTAAGATCAATGCTACTAAAACTTGGCCACAACCAACCAACTTGCATCAAGTGCGTAGCTTCCTTGGTTTAGCCGGTTTCTACCGTAGATTTGTGAAGGACTTTAGCACCATTGCTTCACCTTTGCATGCTTTGAGCAAAAAAATGCACCTTTTGTTTGGGGACCATCCCAAGATACCGCTTTCAATGAGCTTAAGAATTTGCTTACTCATGCTCCCGTGCTTGCATTACCCAACTTTGACAAACCCTTTGAGATTCATTGCGATGCTAGTGGTAATGGCATAGGAGGTGTGTTAGCGCAAGAGAAGCACCCCATAGCTTACTTTAGTGAGAAACTTTCCGCAGCGCAACTCAATTACCCCATCTATGACAAAGAGTTATATGCTTTAGTGCGAGTTTTGCATGAATGGGAACATTATCTTCGCCCTCATGAATTCATCATTCATACCGATCATGAAACGCTTAAATACCTTAAGGGTCAAACTAAGTTGAACAAGCATCATGCTAAATGGAGTGACTTCATTGAGTTATTTCCTTATATCACCAAGTACATCAAAGGTAATGAAAATGTTGTGGCGGACGCTCTTTCCCGCATATGCATGGTTGTTACTCAACTTGAATTGGATGTCAGTGGCTTTGAGCACATAAAAGACTTGTATGAGCATGATCCTACTTTTGTTATTCCTTATGCCAAATGGTTGACGCATACCTCTTGGGAACTCTATGACATCAAAGATGGATATCTTATGAGAGCTAACATGCTTTGCATCCCCGAGTGTTCTCTTCGTTTGTTGCTTTTGCAGGAATCTGATGGAGGGGGACTAATGAGACATTTTGCCCGCGACAAGACATTCGCTACGCTGTCCAAGAACTATTATTGGCCCAAGATGTTTCGCGACGTCAACTGCTTCACCAACCGATGCTCTACTTGTCGCAAAGCTAAGTCTAAAGCTCAATCGCATGGCCTTTATATGCCTCTCCCAATTCCATATCAACCATGGGAAGATATTTGCATGGATTTTGTACTTGGATTTCCTAGAACTTGAAATGGAAAGGATTCAGTATTTGTTGTTGTGGACCGATTCTCTAAGATGGCACATTTCATACGATGCAACAAGATAGACGATGCTTCACATGTTGCCAATCTCTTTTGTGGGGAAATAATGCATCTACATGGAGTGCCAAAGATGATTGTCTCGGACTGCGATGTCAAGTTCCTAAGCTACTTTTGGAAGACCCTATGCGCCAAGCTCGAAATCAAGCTACTCTTCTCCACGACATACCATCCACAAACCGACGACCAAACACAGGTGACCAACCACACACTCTCCACTCTACTTCGCGTGCTAATCGACAAGAACATCAAGGAGTGGGAGGAGTGTCTACCTATTGCCGAGTTCGCCTACAATCACGCAAGACACTCAACTACCGGCAAGCCCCCCTTCGAGGTTGTCTACGGATTCAACCCATTGTCACCATTGGACATTCTTCCTCTACCACTCCAAGAGCGCATCAATATGGACGCAAGTGCACGTGTGAACCATCTCAAGAAGGTGCATGAAGATACAAGGCACACCATCGAGTGTCAAGTACAACGACTTGCGACCAAGCTCAACATCAACAAGCAACCCATGGTATTCAACATTGGTGATCTTGTGTGGCTACACCTTCGCAAGGACCGCTTCCCCGCCGAACGCAAGTCCAAACTTCTAATACGAGCGGATGGACCCTTCAAGGTGCTTGCACGCTACAACAACAACGCTTACAAGATCGACCTCCCACGTGACAAGTACAACGTGAGCGACATCTTCAATGTCAAGGATCTATCGCCCTACCATGGTGATGAAGAATTCGATCCGAGGTCGGATCTTTCCCAAGGGAGGGGAGATGATGCGGAGCATCCCAAGGTCATCCCCATGGACCGACTTAAGTCTCCCACGACACCACTTGCACCAATGACAAGGGCACGAGCAAAGGTTATCGAAGATAAGGTGAACTTGCTCCTCTCCAAACTACCACTTTCTATACATGAGACATGGCTACTACCTCAAGCGGAAATACTATGCATAATCAGGTACTTGGAGGAGAGCCACAGAGCAGCTACACCCATCGGACAAGGCGACGAGGACACGAAGCGTCAAGGTCATGAAGAAGGAAGGCCAACAAAGCTACAGCCACGGGATGACCGGTCGGGACCAGATGTCCGGAGCCTGAAGCCCCAGCCGAAATCTACAACGAGTGGATGTCCGGCCAGGACTGGACGACCGGCGGCACCTCCTAGCCAGCGGACGATCGGGCAGGACCGGACATCCGGCACTAACACACCCAAGCCAAAATTAGCGGAAGTCCGAAGTGACCGGACGTCCGGCACCTCCATCACAGAACGGAAATAGTGGAAGTCTGGCAACCATCAGACGTCCGGACGCCCATGAGCCACCGGACGACCGGTCCCCGGCGGACGTCCGGTACCTGTCTGCGCACAGGATTCGGGCCCAAGGCCCATGTACCCCCCTCACTTCGTCCCCATTTGCACTAAGACTATAAATAGACTTCCTACTCCTCCTAGCTAGGGTTAGCAAAGTAGTAGCTCATTTAGAGATAGAGCTTTGCTCATCCATTACGGATCTACTCCACGAGAGAGACCGTGGCCCCTCTTCGGAGAAGATCCCTTTAGATTCAAGACCCCCTTTTTGGGTGGCCCCATCAAGACCTCCTTTGGAGAAAAACCGGTTACCGTGTATCATCTCTTGTTGATCGTGGATCATGTATTTCCCTTTGTGTTCATGGATCTAGCGCATGTGTGATCATACTTGTTGGTTTGAGTTTTCTCTTGTGTTCCCCTTGTGATTTTCCCCTCGTGTTACCCCTCGTGTTCTTCGTGTTCATCGCGGGATCCGCTCCTTTCGTGAAAGATCAACCATCTATGGTTCCACCCTACATCATCTTGGTATCATGAGCCACGTTGATCACGATTTCGGAGCCTCCCCTCTTCGTTTTCTAGCTTGATTTTGTTGTGTTCTTCCCCAATTTTGAAAATTCCCATAGAAAATAGCCCCAATTTTTTTTGTGATTTGTTGGTTTGATGAAATTTTGTTGGATTTGATCCATGGATTTGCTTGGTTTCAAGTGGATCTAACATTTCCCCAAGTTTCCCCACTTTCCATCCATGAAATCTCCTCAATTTTGACCCCAAAATCATCAATTTCCGCCCAAAATCGCGTCCTAAAACTCGCATCTCACATTGACCCCGATACACCGGACGATCGTCACTTTACCAGACGTCCGGAGACCCAGGAAGCACTGGACATCCGACCTTACCGGGCGACAGGAACCCCTAACCCGAGCTGAATTTAGCGGATTTCCGACCCGACCGGACGTCCGGCGACCAGACATCCGTGCATTTCCGGACGTCCGCTACCTGTAAAAACTGACTTCGCTGAAAGTTTGTTTCGGCCATAACTAAGTCATCCGAACTCCGATTTTGACGTTCTTTAGCTCGTTTTGAAGCTCTTGACATCCCCCTGCCCAAAAAAATACCACCAACATCTTTTGACTCCATCAAATGTTTTGAACATTGGCCTCTTTGCCTAGGGCTTCCACCACATCATCCGCTACACCACCACGGACTTGCGCAACCTAACCAATTTTGTTCCCCTTCGCATTAGTGGTTGTTTGAGTTGTGATTTGAGTCTCCTAAGGTTTTTAGGCTACTTAGGGACCGTTGCTTCTTCATCAACCACCACTACCACTACTGCATAGGCTTACCCACCATACACTTCCACCACCCTACATAACCAAATTTTGTTTGACCTTGTTGTGATGTGTGTGGTCTGCCTCCTAAGGTGTTTCGAGTACTTAGGAACGGTGACCTCAACTTCGACATCATGTATAGTACACCACCTTACCCTCCATTTCTGCATTGCCTACTCGCAAAACAAATCAATGCATTTCCGCAATCCCGTTGAGCTTCCGCAACCACCACCGCATTCCCGCTACCACCATTTGACATTTGAGATTTTGAGTTCATGGTTTTTCCGTTTCCTAAGGTATTTCGGCTACTTAGAGACGAGTCTCCATCATCTTGGTATCTACATCAAGAACACCGCCACTCATCATCACCAAGGATGGTAACCTCCATATCATCTTGGTATCATGGTATCCCTCCATTCTATATTCCCTTGCCATTGCATTGATAACCCCTAGCCTATTTTGCGTTACTTGCCTATGGAGACTAGCCATTTGAGTATTGCCGGCAACGTTACTTGTGCACATTAGTGATCTACACCTTCCATTGCATACATACCATATCATATTGGTATCATATCATCCCTTGTGCCTCAAGTTTGTTCCCGCATATTCACAATTGCTATCTTGGTTTGTGCATTGTGCAAATGTGGCCATACAAGAACAAGAATAAGCTTTTAAGCAAAGGAAAAGACAAAGAGAAAAGAAGCTTGTAAGCAAGTGCCATAGCATCATACCACATTGCACATAAGATTGTCATATCCGATCATCTTGGATCATACCACCAGAAAATCATACACATAGCATACTTGGGATATAAGTTGTTACATTTTGCATCTTATAGGTTGTGCACAAGTGACGTATCTGCCTACAGAGCAATTGTGCTAGTGTCTCTCTTGAGTTGTGCAACATGAGCATTTTCCGTGGATTCCACATTTTAACCATCGTTGGTCGCACAACCCCATTTATCTATCCGTGTGTGAGTTTCCGTGTGCCACCCATATTGCTATTGGTCTACTTGTTTCACTAGCAAATTTGTGAATCTCTTTCAACATTATTGACTCTTGCTAACATTTTGCATCAAATTTTTGTGCCACTATCCTCACCGAGTTCCACCACAAGCCTATTTGTGTAGGTGTGAGAAACCGATAAGAATTGGTACAAATTGTGTTATTTACTTGTAACATCATTGAGTGATCATTGATCCATCTTCAACATCGGTCAAGGTACAATTGGTATAGTTGTTCTCCTTTATCCACTCATATTTGCTCAAGTATTGTGATGGATAGGCAAGGCATTTCATCTCTGGTCTTCCATAACAACGACGGCGTGAACAACTACATCACCAAGGCGTCAATCTTCGATCTACAACGACAAATGCAAGGCGCACAATCAAGATTGCTAGAGCGCATCGAGAACCTCTCCATCGACATTCGTCACTCCGAAGCAAGGAAAAGGGACTACATTGACACCAAGCTTTCCGCATAAAAGGAGGAGCAAGATACAAGGATGGAGGAGATTCAGACCTTGTTGATCAACCGTTCTTCCCCTTCATCACCCTCAAGGCGGTGACGTTCAATTCACAAGTCTTCGGAGCACAAAAATGATGCAAGCGCAAGTCGTCCACGTCCACATCTCCATGGCGACCACCATCACGTTTGTGATCCACATCATCATGAAGGGCAAGTCATCTCCAAGCATCATGTGCATGACAACAACCAATGCCATCGAGCTCAAGCACGACAACGACACCATCATCATGAAGATGCTCGCCAAGCGCAAATGCACAAGTTCCAACAAGCCCTACTTCACGCCAATTTCAACCTTCATGAGAATAACAGAAGACCCGATACGAGCACCACCAAGATGGAGCTACGGCTGCACCAACCACTTTGGCATCTTCGCCAAGTGTTCTCAAGGCATCTTCGCCTTCGGACGTACATTATCTTTGCCTACTTCCCATGAGATCTCCTACATCGACATCTTCACAAACGAGGCGACCACCTACAAGCGAGGGCGACACTTCCATCTTTGGAAGCCCCTCAAGGAAGATGGCCGAGCATGGGACATTCCCTTCGGTCATGGAGACGAGCTATGAGGTGCCACATCAAATGGGCCTCCAACAACAAGACGGTGACAAGAAGGTCGAGCAAGGGCCATTCCCTTCGACCATGGCGACGAGCATTAACTTCTTCAACAACATGAAGACGACGCCCATATTGGACTCCCACTCCGAGTCAAGCTACGAGACCGCACATGAGACCTTATCTTTGGTCTTAGAGGAGAGCGATGATGTGCCATCTTCGGCCGTCATCCACGGCTACGACTACAACATGATTGATCATGGAGACATTTGCACCCACATCTCTCCGACACCCAAGATGACCCAATTGCCATGTGAGGAGAGCCACCACCCCATGAGTGAGATGAGTGACTCCACTATATATGACATTGAGTGCATTTCCTATGAGAGGATGAGTGTGACCACCACTAGCCCACACATGAGAGCATGCCACACATCCTATGTGAGGTCGAGAGCCATTTGAGTGACTCCACCAACCATATGAGTGAGAGCATCCAAGAGGGAGTGAGTGAGCCACAACACTTAGTGAGTGAGGTAGTTGACACGGCACGTGAGGCCACTATGATTTCTAACGACTTAACCTCTACTCCTAGTGTGTTTCTTGTTTGCTGCTAGGTCTCCTACATGACGACATGCCTACCCTCGACGAGTCCATACCTCCAATGACGACGATGGCCATGGTGGACGATGATGCACCCCCCGACACAGTTCCATCAAGATGAAGATGATCACGACTTGATCTTCGACACCTCACCAACAACACATGAGCGACGCTCCAAAGGTAACATAGGTGATGGTGCTTCTCTTGTCCCACTAGTGGACTATCTCACCAATGATTCCTTGCATGATGTTGATCCACCTATTCCCATGCTTCATGCTAGTGTGACTTCTTCATGTCATGACTTACTTATTTATGATGAATATGATGATGAGCATGTTGATTTTCCTAGTTGTGATGCTATGCTCCATAGGATATCATTTGTAAATTCTATTGGTCACTTCATGTTTGACAATCCATTAAACTTGTCATATGCTATGAGTGAGATCTCCCATATTCATTTCAATCTCAACATAGTAGCTATGCATGCTTCATAACATAAATCCTATTTGCACTTATGGCATAGATGACGAGATGATGGTCATTGGCTTTTGTTTTTCTTGTGATGATATTGCCATGCTTCCTTTACATGATTTGTGCAATTCATCTACTATGCCATGCCATGATCACATAGAACCAAATATGCTTTATTGTGGATGTTGTCAATATTCTCCATGTGAAGTTTCCATTAATTCTCATGAGGAGACCCCCATTGTTTCCTCATACATATTAGGAAATTTTGATGCATTCCATACTTTGCATGATTCTCATAATTGCTTGCACCATATGCTTTCCATTAATAAAAATGCTCTACATATTTCTTGTGATGCATTACGCAATTTGAGTCTCCATTATGCTATACATAACAACAAACCTATCATGATGGATGACATGTTTCTATATCACGCATCTCATTTATTTGAGCATTGACTATTTTCTGCTAACCAACACTTGCACATGTGCATCATGATGGATGATCTGTACATATACCATGCACACACAATTTTCCCTTTGTCTTTGTTTTGTGTAGGTACTCACGTATACTCGTCAACCTCTCAATTCCAAGAGTTGACGAAACGAGCTCTTGAGAGCAACGATGATTTGGGATCCTATGGATTGTCATTCCCACCGTTCTCTTCGTGCAACGCCTACGCGCATCTCTTTTACTTAGCTCTCACATGGCTATGGGATATATATCACTTGTTACTTTATGCCCATTGTATCTTGATCAGTTTGCATGTTATGCATCTTTACATGATTTTGCGATGCAATTGTGACCCTTGCTTGCATCTACCCATGATTCACCATTATGCTACTCCTATGTGTATTTGCATGCTTGGTGGAGATCCTTGTTGCTCTTGCCATGTTTACCATGTGCCTCATGCTATTCTTGCTTGTTGTTTTGGAGAGTCATAATGTCCCATTGCTATTTACATATGGCCTCTCGCCAATACATTGATGATACTTTGCTCATATCCTCCTTTCATGCTTGTGCTATGTCATGTGAAATATCCATGCACACTATTTGCACCCATGACATGCTTGCCATGATTCCTTCTAGTACATTGCATCTTCATACTACTAGCTTGCTTGACTTGATCACTATGATTGCTTGCTTTGTCGCATCACCCATGTTCAACTCTTACTCGCTTTCTTGGGTTGATGACATATATGCTCTTGCCTCTCACTTGATTTGTCTTGATCATTGTCTCTTGTCTCCATTAGTGGCATCTATCATATCCCCTATGCTTATTGATCATGGAGACTTGGACATATTACTTGTGATGCATGCTTGTTTCATTGAGCCTATTGTCTTTGGTTGTTCTTGCATCATATGCCTCCATACTATGAAATGCTCCCTTGTCCTTTCTTATGATGAGCATGACACTTGTTGGGTATCTTACCACACGAATGATAGATTTTGCACTTCCGCTAACCTCATTTGTTTTTCTAAGTGGTTGTCATGTTCTTTCATTTTGGAAGATTCACAAGGCGGTGCCGTTATGCGACAACTTGGTCATGCGAAGGCATACACGATGTGCAACACCAACATTTGCAAGAATCTCCTCAAGGAGAACTCCTTCCCTTTGAGCCATCCTCAAATACACATATTGATGGGTCACTCTTTCATTGTTGTCTCCTTCTTGTTGTCTACATGATACATCTCGCGAACGGAGGAGCGACGTTGGAGATTGGCTCTATGGACCTTCACATTGAGGAGCGCTCGGACTTATTGGATGCACCTTCGAACCTCCACTCATACCACGACATCGAGCATTGGTACACCAACACCTCCATATTTGTTGATTGTGTTCACACATGTCATGCTCGATGGACATAGCATACACATGACAAATTTGCATCTTATGTTTGGATTGACTCACATTATGATTGCCTTGTTGCATCTTGTATTCCCATGTCATCCATGATATATGAGCTTGTGCACTTCCTTAGCAAATTTGTTGTGATGTTCCTTGATGGCATATTCATACATCATGATCATTTTGCCCACCATCAATTACATGACAACATAATCACATTGAGCACCAATTACCATGTTCATGCTTTTGATAAACCGTCCCATTATGACATCATTTTGCACCGTGGTTGCATTGATCATATTCACAATACATTTGTGTGCACATGAATGATTTTGCTCCCATGAACACTTTGCATATCATTCTATATCATCTTGATAAGCTTCATGCACTTTGTCACGAACAATCTTGCCGCATGGACTCATTCTTACATGATGGACACCTTGTGTGCACTAACCATTGTATTTCCAAGTGTACTTTGTGTTTGCTCATTTTGAATGTACCACATACCAGAGACACCTTGGAGTACTTGGATTGCGCCATGCCTTCAACTCCGTCCAACTACAAGTCCATCCACAATAACCGTTTCCATGGTGATGAGGATCATGATCCAAGGTCGGATCTTTCCCAAGGGGGAGGAGATGATGCGGAGCATCCCACGTTCATCCCCATGTACACTCCGACTACTCTCCAAGCCCCAAGAGGACATATGATGAGACCTCAAACATACACCATTGGACACAAGGTGAACTCGCTCCTCTTCGAACCATCACTTTCCACATGTGAGACATGGATACTTCCTTAAATATATGTTCTATGCATGACCAGGAACAAAGAGGAATACCATGGACAAGACCGCGAGGACACCAAGTACAAGGAACTACCGAAGAAGCTCCAGCGAGCGGACGTCCGGACGACACCGAATGACTGGCCTCTCACAGCGAGCGGACATCCGGCCCTTGCCGGATGACCGGCGCCTGAAGACCAGCCTACGCCAGCTACAGACCTCCCAGCGAGCGAACATCTGACCCCGCACCGGGCGTTCGACAATATTAATGGAAGTCCGAGACTTCCGGACGTCTGGTCTGCCGACCACAGAACATTTTCAGCGGACATCCGGCGCGACCGGTCCCCCTAGAACCACCGGACGTCCGGTGCCCAGCGGATGTCCGGTCCCTGGCTGTGTCCAGTTGCGGGCTGAGGCACATGTACCCTTTCACTTTGCCCCTTTTGTACTACGACTATAAATAGACCTCTCCCTGCTCCTAGCTAGGGTTAGCAAAGTAGTAGCTCATTTAGAGATAGAGCTTTGCTCATCCACGAGAGAGACCGCAGCCTCTCTTCGGAGAAGATTCCCTTGGATTCAAGACCCCCTTTTGGGTGGCCCCCATCAAGACCTCCTTTGTAGAAGAACCGGTTGCCGTGTATCATCCCTTGTTGATCGTGGATCATGTATCTCTCTTTGTGTTCATGGATCTAGCGCATGTGTGATCTATCTTGTTGGTTTTAGTGTTTCTCTCGTGTCTCCCCTCGTGTTTCCCCTCGTGTTCTTCGTGTTCATCGCGGTATCCACTCCTTTCGTGAAAGATCGGCCATCTAGGGTTCCACCCTACATCACTCTTCCTAGGTCAAAGTGACAGGATGGGCACGAAATTTTTTTGACTATCTTTTTTTCGGAAATTAGGGCAGCGAAGATGAAAAAGTGCTACAAAAAATCACTATGATGGCACGTGGCTCAAAAGACTAAGAAAAGCCTAAAAATAGGATAGGGAAAAATTATTTTTGCCTGTGAAAATTTTGGCCTAAAAACTGCCCCGGGGTCTCCAGACTCCACTAATTGCCCGACGTTCACATGACACCACTAAGGGAATCACAACATATATACCATCAAAATATCGAACACATATCAAGTTCATATGATTACTTGCAACAAGATTCTCCCGTGGCCTCAAGAACAAAAGTAACTACTCACAAATGATAATCATGCTCAAGATCAGAGGGGTATTAAATATCATAATGGAACTAAACATATAATCGTCCGCCAAATAAACCATATAGTAATCAACTACAAGATGTAATCAACACTACTAGTCACCCACAAGCACCAATCTAAGGTTCCAGTAAAAGATTGAACACAAGAGATAAACTAGGGTTTGATATGAGATGGTGCTATTGAAGATGTTGATGGAGATTGCCCTTCCCAAGATGGGAGAGTTGTTGGTGATGATGATGATGATTTCCCCCTCCGGGAGGGAAGTTCCCTTGGCAGAATCGCTCCACCTGAGGTCAAAAGTGCTCCTACCCAAGTTTCGCCTCGAGACGGCGACACTTTGTCCCAAAAGTCCTCTCCTCATTTTTGCTAGGTCAAAATGACTTATATACCAGAAGAGGGGCACCAGAGGTGGGCCGAGGTGGGCACAACCTACCAAGGCACGCCTAGGGGCCCTGGCGCACCCATGTGGGTTGTGCCCACCTGGTGGGCCCCCTCTAGTAGTTATTTGCTTCAATAATTCTTAAATCTTCCATAAAAATTCTTCGTGAAGTTTTAGCTCATTTGGAGTTATGCAGAATAGGTGGCCTGCCGTAGGTTTTTCAGGTCCAGAATTCTAGCTGCTGATATTCTCCCTCTTTGTGTGAACCTTGCTTATTATGAGAGAAAAGGCATTAGAATTACTCCATAAAGCATTATTATGCATAAAAACATCATAAATAACAGTAGGAAAACATGATTCAAAATGGACGTATCAACTCCCCCAAGCGTAGACCTCGCTTGTCCTCAAGCAAAAACCGAAATTGAAAAACATGTCTAGATGCTTAGAGAAAGAGGTGTCAATAAAAAACAAAATACGGCCATAGAAGCATCATGTATATTATTACATTAGCAACAAACTTTATTATAGAACTTTTATCACATAACTTTAAACTTCTCATGAATAAGTAACAATTCATCACAACATCGAAGTATAAATCATAAACTCTATTGAAAACCAGCAAACTATGTTCTCAATCAACTTTGCAACTACAATTCATCATATTTTTAGGAAGGGTCATGTATCGTAGCTTTTTGGCAAGTCCACATAGTCAACCATCAAATAGTCTTCTATGATTGCTAACACTCACCGCATACACATGAGCAAAAAGGTTCAACCTGACACATAAAAAGATAGGGGCTTATAGTTTTGCCTCCCAACGTATTCACCTCAAGGGTGATGTCAACAATAGTAACCCATGCCCACCCATATCCAACTAGATATATGTGCCTAGATCTTTCCTCACCACATGGTGCTTGCCAAAAGAGAAAAATAAAAAGGTATAGAGAGATATTTTGACTCTTGCATAAAACTAGATACACAAAAGTAAAAGATAGGCCCTTCGCAGAGGGAAGCAGAGGTTGCCATGCGCTTTTTGGTTGTATGCTCAATCTCTTAGTGCAAATGAACGTCATGTTATATTGCCCCTTACGATAGCAACCTTTATTATGCAGTCTGCCGCCTTTATTATTTTGCCATCACAAGTTCGTACAATGCTCAATTTTCTCTTACACTAAATGATCTAGGACATTTAGAAGCAATTTTTATTGCCTTATTGCACCAATGACAACTTACTTGAAGGATCTTGCTCAATCCATAGGTAGGTATGGTCGACTCTTAAAACAAGATTTGGGTTAAGGGTTTTGGATGCACAAGTAGTATCTCTACTTAGTGCGGAGTTTTTGGCCAGCAAAGATGGGGGCAAGCACCACATGTTAAAGGATCTATGACAATATAACTTCTATGTGAATATTAACAGACATAAATCATTACGTTTTCTTCCTTGTCCAACGTCAACAATTTTGGCATATAATATTTTGATGGGGGCTCATAATCATAAAAGATGTCCAAGATAGTGTATTGCATGTGAATCTTCTCTTCCCTAATCAACTCTTTCATGAATTGCATCATTGACCAATGCTATGTTTGTCAATCTCCAACAAATTTTAATACTTATACTCTTCCTTATGTGATGTTAGTACTTACCATAAGATTAACATATGATCTTTTTCATTTTATTCTCCTTTCTTTTTATCGAACATGAAAGTAAAGAAAGCAAAACTCAAATTGAACTTTATTATATATCTCGCACACGATTATAAGGATAGATCACTAAGCAAGCACTCGAAGAAAGATCGATTTAAATTTTTATTCAGCTGAAGCAAAAAATAACGATCCAAATAAGATAAGTAGAGGCAAAAGATAGTGATGGTGATATGACACCGAGGCACCTCGCCCAAGCTTGGCACAAGCCAAGGGGAGTTCCCATACCCGATACTCAAGTCTCCTTTGGTGATGAAGAAAGTGGTGGTGATGAGGTAGTGGGTTTGTCCTTCTTCCTCAGCTTACACTTGAGGATGGAATTTTCCTCCTTTAAGTCACTGATCTCTTGCTCGAGTTCTAATATCTTTTTGCATAATTCTTGCTTGTTTTCCTGCAAGAGGCGAAAGGGGATAAAATGAATCTTAGGTTTCTTTGCTTTGTTGGGGAGACTTGACTTCTTGAATTCCACGTGCATGTCCCCATGTTGAGGAAATGGAACTTCATCTTCGTCTGAGCTTGTCTCCTCCTCCCCTTAGGATCATAGTATTTTTCTTCTTCCATAGTCCAGCTATAGTGCTTGACATCCCCATAAACCATGTGGTTTGTGATATAATCGGCAACATAACTCCCACCTTCTGAGTCTTGGGATGGCATATTTTTAGATCTGTCAGGAAAACAACGAGAAAAGAAAACAGAAGATTTCTCCGTGATACGGTGGTCAATAGGTATGGGGTATATAAAGATTTTTTTATCTTGGGAAACAAGCAAACGGGAGAAAAACGGAGTCCGGAAGGTACCCGAGGTGGGCACAACCCACCTGGGCGCGCTTGGCAAGGTAGGCGCGCCTTGGTGTCTTGTGCCCACCAGGGTTGCCTTCCTGGCTATTTCTTATTTTTCTAATTTTTTAATATATTCCAAAACTGACAGAAAATATTTTTGTGGATTTTTTGGAGTCCGTTTACTTATCATATCACATACCTCCTCTTTATTCACGATTCTGGTGTGTTTTGGAAGGTTTCTTTTATGTTTTCTTCCGGTGTCATAGTTTGGATAATAGTGCTTTCAACATTAATGGGCGTACCTGAGATATAATGTTTTATTCTTTGCCCATTGACAACCTTCGGGTTAGTACCTTCAGCATTATTTATTTTGATAGCTCCAGATCGATAAACCTCCACTACTGCAGGATGCTGCTAACGCGACACTACAATCAGAGACCCTTCGAGAAACTGTGTGCGATGCCATAATCGCAAACGGTGCTATATGATAACCGTAAAAAGGGTGAAAACATTTGTGATGGAGGATGCATCAAACACAGTTCAGATTTTAGTTGCATGTGCGATCCAGGGCATGCGGTTCAGTCCAATGAACTGTTTGCGATGAGGTGGAACATAAGAAACGGGCAACCTGATGAAGGCATGTGCAATATAGAGCATACGGTTCACTCGGATGAACTATTTGTGATTAGGCAACACAAAAGAAACGGGCAGCCAGATGAAGGTGTGTGCGATATACAACATACGGTTCACTCAGATGAACTGTTTGTGATTAGGCAACACAAAAGACACAGTCAGCCATATCAAGGTGTGTGTGATTGAGGGCATACACTTCAGAAGGATTAACTATTTGCGATTAGGCAACAGAACGGAAACGGGTAATCCAGATCAAAGTGTCTGCGATTGATGGCGTACACTTGACATGGATGAACTGTTTGCGATTAACCACAACAAACTGAAATAGTTAGATAGATCAACGTGTGTGCGCTAGACGGGCACACCCATCTATACCTACTAATAAAGCAAGGTGATATTCTTGGTTTCGTCCCGCATCTGATCCTACGTTAAGTTTATTATTATACATGAGGTGGTACTAATTACCCATAGTCCAGATGAAAAAAGTCTAAAATTCATCCGCAGGCAGTCCACCCGGGCCTA
The DNA here is from genome assembly GCF_002162155.2 of Triticum dicoccoides. Classification (NCBI taxonomy): domain Eukaryota; kingdom Viridiplantae; phylum Streptophyta; class Magnoliopsida; order Poales; family Poaceae; genus Triticum; species Triticum dicoccoides. The sequence goes on along the minus strand of NC_041392.1, from coordinate 384,603,263 downwards.
CTTTTTGGATGATAAACCCGCGACCCATGATCTGGTCGGCCAGCTTCCATTCATATTGGGCCATTGTGGGCCGCGAGGAAGTTGTGTGTACTTTTGAGAATACAAATGAAAAAACGGTGGGATGGAGGATTGAACTCGCGATCACCAACTAGCAATCCAAAGAACACAACCAACTGAACTAGCTCATGGATGTGCACAGAAGATTAGTTCATCTGCTAATTAATAGTACCACCTCGCCTTTTCACATTAAATCTCAGCAGTTCATATACGTATGGGAGGTGCCCAGAGAAACAAGATGGTGCCTCGAGAACCAAATAAGAAGGAAAGTATGGATCATAAAAGAGAATATGCACAACCGCGCTGGGTTGGCCACCCTGACGGAGCGAAAAATATCCATAGAACAGAACCTGCCATGGATGGGATTCATGAGACGTGCGTGATGGAATTGAGAGAGAAAGAGAGATTGGTTGAATTAAATCGGCGCTCATGCATGCAGTTGGCTAATTAAACAAGATTTGCACTCATGCATGCAGTCTCCTCTACCAAGACCAGGATTATACATTCTGCATGCAACGGAAAAGTAGCCAACCAACTAGTGTTGATAATCCTCCATACAGAAATTAATGTTCTGATTCATTGGTCTTCAGCATGCAGTGGCATATAGGCCCATGTCCCATGCTCATAGGCATAAGCATGCAACGACATTTGAGATCCGAAAGTCAAGCATGCCAGCGCCTAGAGAATTCGTTTTTTTCCAAAAAGTGATGTTCAAAAATGTAATTTTTAAAAATGTTCCAACTTCAACAAGAATGTTCAAACATTCAAAAAATGTCCAGTTTTTAAAGGTAAAGAACTATTTATGTTTTCCCCTGCAACGCACATGCATATTTGTGCCACCTGATGCTAGAATTATTATGTTGCAAGATTTTTTTTCCTCTCTCATTGCAATGCACAGGCATATTTGCTATATTATAAAACACAAAATCAAGGGTTTCGATTAATATTTAGTCAAAGCATTTTCATGTATTATTCAATATTAGATCATTGTTTCTAAATCAATTTACTATGCTAGAGGCATGAGAAGCTTTTTTCTCTCCCGTTGCAATGCACGGGCCCTTTTGCTAGTTCTAATTAAAAGACGTGTGCTGACCTTGCCTATCGCGGTGCACCCTATGGTGTAAATGCCACGTTCGAGGCAGAGAAGGCGTACGTGCCCACGTTACGCCTTCCGGGAATAGTGTCGCACTTATAACCGTCAGTAAATTTTGAGCATGCGTCCTGTCACATTCCAAATTGTAAACATGTTCACACCGATCAAAACCTAAACGGTTTCCCACTTAGGAGCGTATTACTACGCGGTTATAAATACTACTACTCCAAGATGACTACACATTCCTCCTCAACTCCTCATCCACAAAAAGTCAAAAACAAACAAGTCATTCATCATCGTTCCCTTGCGTCCGCCATGGCCAGCGTGAGTTCTGGGTCGAGAGATTGCGATCCGGGAGAGGCGGGCCTGGAAGCGGGAGCACGAGAGATGTCTCACATCCCCGCGATAGCAGCCAGCATGTCCTGCCGCAGGGCAGTAGCAACAGAGAGGTCCCGCCGCGCCACCGAAGCAGCACGGAGGACCCATCGCGCCATCGATGCAACAGACTGGTCCGACCGCGCCGCGGAAGCAGAAGAGATGTCCTGTCATGCCGCGAATGTAGCAGAGATGTCCTCCCACGCCACGGCGACCTGGGAAATTGCCTCGCGGGCAGGCAAGGACTCTTACAGGCGCATGCGTGCCCTCGTCCTCAGGTAGATGGATCAGATCTCCCGGTGGGTGAGGTTGCGGGATGACCTACAAGCCTCGTTTGAACAGTCCACCGACGTCATCCGGCAACTAAATGAGAGCAATGTGAAGCTTCGGGCCGAGCGCAACCTGCTGAGGGCGAAGATCGTTGGAAGTGCGGAGCAGCAGGAGCAGACCACTGCCTTGTTGAAGAGGACTGGCGTCATCGTTGAGAAACTTATGGACGAGAATGCCATGCTGCGCATCGAGCACAGAAGGCTGGTGGAGGAATCTATGGATGCTCTCAACCAGCATCTTGAGGACAAGAAAGAGCTCGTCGCTGCCCACCGCAGAGATTAGTGCCTGCTATGGCTTTCTTATTCTTTTGCCCTTGTGTATATCGGGCGTTGCCGCATGTGGCTTTTTTAATTATGTTTATAAATATGTAAGACAATTATTATCCAATGTCATCATCCTTATTGCTTGCTATAAGTCACAATCGATGCTATATAGGTCCGTCGGATCTTACATCAAGATCCATGCAAAACTTTCTTTTCAGATTTTCATTTTTCTCTCTTAAATCTCAGTCCAGTGAGACATATAGCCACGCCGTAGAACAGGTGCTCGGGCGCCATTAATGGAGACGTTGGGAGGGAGGTGCGCGGCGGGTAGCAGTCAAAAGGGCTCTCCTCCCGATGAGCATTTGCAGGGGTCTGATCGCACGCCTCCCTTACTCAAATAGCTACCCCGCACGACACCGCCTAGCCAATAAAAAAAGGGGACGCGTGGACGCACGTAATTGGTAGGTCGAATGCCCACGGTTTCAATAATACTTGTGTTTTCGATTTGTAACGTGATAGCACTTGTTCCAAAATGACTTTGTTGATTGTTAGTGTGTGCGCCTTCACAAATCGGACAGAAAAATTACCACCGCATGTTGGTGCCATGTCATGAGATCATGCCAAGTTTCACGATTTTCCGGTGTGTTTTGGAATTACAGGAATGAAAAAAACCAAGTTTCTCAATCTTTCCGGTCAAGCCACGACACCCAGATTTTTGAATTTCACTCTCATCTGTTGCATGGGACCTACAAATTCACCGAAGGACACACATGTGATTTTTCAAACAACTTTGGTGCACCAGAGCATGTGCTTGTAGTTCAAATTTGAATTATGCACATTAAACGCCCAGAAACTCAATTAATGTATAAAAAAGGCCAAACGAACCCAGAATAATTCCAAAATTTAGCACGGTACTTCTATTTGGTCTAATCTGGTTGTGTAAAAAAATTAAGGCGGGAGAAGGCAGTGTACGTATGTCGTTTGGCACACGGAGGTGACACGATCCCTCTCGGAACAACGGGCCTTCTTGAGGGAAGCTCCGGTTTGCAAGAAGCTTACACCAAAGTTTGTCCCAATTCGGGCGAAAAAATTACCGCAACATGTTGGTGCCATGCCATGAAACCATGCCAAGTTTCATGATTTTCAGGCGTGTTTTGGAATTAGAGAAATTAAATAACCAAGTTTCCCAATCTTTCCAGCCGAGCCACGACGCCCAGATGTTTGAATTTCACTCCCATCTCTTGCATGGGACCTACAAATTCACCCAAGAATGCAAATGTGATTTTTTAAACAACTTTGGTGCACTGGAGCCTGTTGTCGGTGGGAAACGACACCTATGGGATCACTGGGACCCCTTATACGGTTGGCGGGTGCGGGGTTGTGCAAAGAGCGGGTCTGGCGGTCAGCACAAGGATTGTTTACCCAGGTTCAGGCCGCGGAGACACGTAATACCCTAGTCCAGCTTTGGTGTATGTTTGAGTGTTCTTGAGTTCTTGAACTAGCTATGGTGTCTCTCTAGTTCCCAAGATTTGAATCCCCCTCAAGTATGCCTCGGGCCTCCTTTAATAGACAAAAGGGGTCGCCCAGTGGCACATAGGGGGTGGAAAGGTGCATCGCGGCTGAGTCTATCCTCTGGCACCGTCGGACAAACACATTTAATGTGTTGCCGACGTGCCCCTCTTGCTTTATCGGGGATGACAAGGAAGCTCATCCCTGCTGTCGCCGCCTCGCCTAGCTCCGACGCGTGTCCGAGCTGACGAGGCGTTGTAGCGCCACGTTGGCTGGCTGCTGGGTTGGCGTGATGGCGTAGCCTTCATGAAGATCTGCATGCCACGACACAGGTGCTTGCTGAGTCGGCGTGGAGGCCGCATGCTGCCATGCAGACACCTGCCCAACTGGTTGAGCTAGCAACTGCATGGGAGTGGCGACAGAGTCTTGGCAGACATGGGCCTGGCTGCGGCCCCATAGACGTCCTCGGCAAGGGTCTTGCCGAGGGCCCGGCAAGGGTCTTGCCGTGGCACCACGGTCGTCCCTAGCAAGGATCTTGCCGGGGGTCTTGTGGATTTCCTTGGCAAGGATCTCGCTAATGGATCGTCATCTTCTAATTCTCATCCGATCTTGCATATTTATGATCTCTACAAAGATCTGCATGCCACCATGGAGGTGCCTCCCGAGCCTTGGTTTTGACGTGGCCGATGGTGTCGTAAACCCTTGGGCTCAAGGGTGGCGCACTCTGCTGGCGTTAGGAAAGTTGCCCCGGCAAGGATCTTGTTGGGGCTGCGGAGGCCGCCCCGGCAAGAGTCTTGCTGGGGGAGTCCACCTAGACCTCTTGCTCTCTTTGCGCCCCTAGTCTTGGCATTGCTCTGGCTATCTTGCGCTCCGACATCCCTTCTCTGCCCTGCTTAGTGCGGCCGTGGGCGCGGCTCTAACTGCCCGTGCACAAGTAAAGGGGTGCAAAAGGAGAGACCCTACTTTTGTACACCAAGAGGAGCCCCCGGGCCTTGGCCACACATAAGCGCGACGCGTAGTTGGGCCAGGCCCAGAACGGTGCGCGTGCAGGCGGGGCGGATTTTTACTGCGGTAATTTTTCCGTCCGCTGCGCTTCCCCATGACTCGCGTTGAACCTTCGGCATGGGGGGGTCATGCGTGACGTGGGGATCGTGCATGGGGAGGTTTCCGCATGTATGCGTCACATCGTGGTAAAGAGGCGGCTCATGCCTTCCCCATAAAAAGAGGAAAACGTAGAGGCACAGCTCATTTACTAAGTGGACTTGGGTCGTGGTCTTCAAGGCGCCCGCGCCCCGCGATAACGGGGTGGAGAACGGTCACCTCACCCATCCCTTTGATTTCTGCTTGCTCGCCATGTGTACCCCGTTCCCCCGAGGTGGCAGGCGGAGGACGCGCGAGGGGGGCACTTTCTTAAATAACGAGGCGAGAAATCGGGTCGTCGCTGATTGGAGCGGTGGGTCGGTCCCGATCCCCTGTGCCCCTGATGGTCGGATTGGCTGAGTGGGGCGACCGAGCCCCGACCCCGCCCCTTTATAAGAAGGGGGAGGGGGATGGCATCCCACAATCTTTCACCATTTCTCTCCTTCCACCTTGGCTCCGTTCTTCCATCTTCCATGGCGAGAGGGGGCGCCGACCCTTCGACGGTGGTGGCGAGGGTCTCCGCTCGACAGCATGTCCCTCCTTCCCAAGAGCTTGCGGTGGTGGAGCCGGCCATGAGGGGAAGGGAGAGGGGGCGAGGATGAGGTCGGCGTGGCGCTCGGGGAGAGGGGGACGGGGCGGCGCATCGGCCTTGCCTCCGTCAGCGATGCCTCCCCCAATGGAGGGCCACATCGGGGACCAGCCTCGTGAGTTCTTCATCAGGCCGCGCCACACCGTCGCCTTCGTCTCCCTGCTCCATTTGCTTGGGAGATGGAGCTCGACCTGCCCAGACCCCGAGGTTACATATGAGGCGCTGCGGGAACGGTGGCACGCGGGTTGACGTTGACTTTTCTGCCCCTCATGTCATGTATCTTCATCGCGGATGGAAGACTTTTGCTCGTATCCATAGCCTGATGGCAGGGCTCGTTCTCTATTTCAAATTAATGGAGAACGGCCTGCTCTCCGTCAAGGTCTTTGGAGACTCTGGAACTCGCCTGAAGTGCTGCGTGGAGAGCTCCTCCGATGACGAAGGCTCTTCCTCAAGTAGGAGTGACGAGGAGGACAGCGACAACGATGACGAGGGTGTTGAGCGGGGGAACGCCGAATCCGACTCCGACAGACCGCACCGCCCCTCCCTCGGCCATGCGCCCTGCCGAGGGCCTTCCTTATCAAGCTCTCCATCGGCATGTTCACCGCCACCTTCCTTTTGCCTTCACCTGCTGCACCTGGGAGGAAAAGGGCAAGAACGGGGATCACGGGGCACTTATCTTTTTTTAGTTGGTAAGCCTACGGGCCTTGGTAGAATTTAGATCTTGTAATCCCCTTGCTCGTGTACTCATTCCGTATCAATTGTACTTGTTTACAATGTATGAATGAAAAGAAGGGTGTTTGCCGAGTTTTGCTTGCGCGTGGGCGAGGGCCACACCGAGGAGCGCGTCCTTGTTATCTTAAGACAAACATTGTATCCCGGCAACAAGCCTTGTTGTTCTCCTGCTCTATGGCTCAGCTAGACTCATGCCCTTGGCGGAGGTAGGGGCCGAGTAGGATTAGGCCCCTCACTCGCCCTCTTCTCACCGCACTACAACCAAGTTCCAGCCCAAAGTAAGGTTTTCGGACACGGGACAGAGGGAGCAATATGGCATGAGAGCGAGCAAAGTCTTATACGTTCAAGGTTCATACGGGGGCACATAGTGGGGGAGAAAGACTTATCTGATGTCGCAGCCCCCAGCAACCTTGGCTTGCCGTGATTGGATCCTTAAACCTGCAGCCCCCGACAACCTTGGCTTGTCGGGGTCGGGGCGTCGGCCTGTTCTCTTCCTTCCAAATAGCTCAGCGGAAATGTCCATGTACCCTATGAACCAAAGAGGACGGAAAGGAACAGAGAGTCGCACACTCGACCTCTATGCTAGGGGTTAGCCGCCGCTAAGCACTATTGACCCTAACCGAGGGAGAGACTCAAACTAGGATGCATGCTAAAACTTAGGGCGAGAACGCTTCATTTATTTATGCTCAGGATCTGCGCCTGGCTTGTATAGTGGGTTACATGCCTTGCCAGCAAGGCTCGTACAAAAGGTGGCTTGCCGGGGGGGTGGGGCCCGGCAACCGCACCTTATGGGTAAAACTTGCGAAGTTGTTCGATGTTCCAGGAGTTGCTCATTGGGATAGCATCTTCGGTCTCCAGGCGGACTGCATTGGGCCTGGTGACTCGTATTACCCGATAAGGGCCTTCCCACTTCGGCGTCAACTTGTTGGAATTCTTGGCCGACTAAACGCGCCGAAGAACAAGGTCGCCTTCCTCAGAGCTTCGGGCATGGACCTTGCGGCTATGGTAGCAGCACAAGGCTTGCTGGTAGCGTGCTGCTCTCACAGCCACCCGAAGACGATCTTCCTCAATGAGTGTTGTGTTATCTTGCCGCAACTGCTCTTGCTCAAGCTCCTCATAAGCGAGCACTCGAGGTGACCCGTATGTGAGTTCCATGGGGAGAACTGCTTCCGCACCATATACCAGGGCGAAGGTTGTCTAGCCGGTGGCTCGATTTGGCGTCGTTCTGATCGACCAAAGAATCGTCGACAACTCATCAATCTAGCACCTTACATTCTTGTGCAGCCTGTCAAAAGTCTTTGTCCTCAGGCCCCGCAGTACTTCAACATTTGCCCTCTCCGCCTGGCCGTTGCTCCGTGGGCGTGCCACGGAAGCAAAACAGACCTTTGCTACCGAGGTCTTGGATGTATTGCATGAAGGTATGGCTTGTAAACTGTGTGTCGTTGTCAGTGATGACTCTGTTTGGCACACCAAAACGGCAGACTAGCCCCTTGAAGAACTTGACAACTGATTGCGCTGTCACCTTCCTTACCGCTTCCACCTCCGGCCACTTTGTGAACTTGTTGATTGCAACGTACAAGTACTCAAAGCCCCCGACAACGCGGGGGAAGGGGCCCAGTATGTCGAGCCCCTAGGCCGAAAATGGCCAGGAGAGAGGAATTGTTTGAAGGGCTTGAGCTGGTTGCTGAAGCTTCTTCGAATGGAACTGACAGGCTTCACACTTGGTTACTAGTGCTATTGCATCCTGGAGGGCAGTGGGCCAGAAGAAACCTTGACGGAAGGCCTTGCCAGCAAGGGCCCTCGACCCAATGTGGGAGCCACATATGCCTCCGTGTATCTCTGCCAACAGCTCCAGTCCTTCCTCCCGGGGAATGCACTTCAATTTAACACCGTTTGGTCTTTTCCTGTACAGGACATCATTGACGAACTAATACATGGCAGACCGACGGGCTACTTTCTCCGCTGTTTGGAGGAATCGGACGGCATGTTGTGCCCATGCCGGAGCCTGGGGCTTGATAGCAAGGACTAAATGCATTTCCTCTGCCATGGGAGCAGCTGTCTCTACAGCCAGGGCTTGATGCCCCGCTGGAGTCGATTGCCCCATGGCAGGCTCAGCATCCACATCAACATCTTTGTCGGCGGCTCCTGGGAGCTCGGCGAGAAAGTACTTACCGGGACCTGATTTTCTTTGCTTGTTCTGCTCTGTTGATGTCTCAATGGATGGTTGAGTCAACCGAAGCACAAAAGTACCTGGTTCCACGGGTAGTTTGAAGGCGGCGCGTTTCGACAGGTAGTCGGCGATGTCGTTCTCCACTCGAGGAACATGCTCCGCCTGTATACCGTCAAAACGCTCCTCAAGCTTCCTCACCTCATCTACGTAGGCCTCCATCAACGGGCTTGGATAATCTTTGTTGACTTGCATGACGACAAGCTGTGAATCACCCCTGACGATGAGCTTCTTGATCCCGAGGTCTACTGCAATCCTGAGACCGGCAAGCAACCCCTCATATTGAGCAGTGCTGTTCGTGGACATTCCCTGGGAAAGTGCATCTAGATTACATACTTGAGGTGCTCTCCGGTGGGTGCAACGAGCAGCACACCAGCCCCGGCGCCTTGCAGCAAGAAAGCCCCGTCAAAGTACATAATCCAGTTGTGACTTGCCTCCTTGCCGGGGAGGGTGGTCTCCTGGATCTCTTCGTCGGGCATCGAGGTCCACTCGGCAATGAACTCTGCTAAGACTCTGCTCTGGATTGTCGAAGTACTTTCAAACTTCAAACCAAAGCTCGGTAGTTCCACGACCCACTCCACAATCCTCCCGGGTTGCGTCTGGGTTTTGCAATATATGTTGCAACGGGAGGCGGCTGACGATGGTGATTTCGTGTGCTTGGAAGTAATGACACGGCTTCCTCGAGGCCATAAGGAGGCTGAAGAGCAATTTCTGCACACCGGAGTACCTTGACCTAGCCCCCTGCACGAGGGAGCTGACAAAGTAAACCTGGTGCTGCATCATTTTATTCTTCTGCACTACTTCGTTTTGTTGCGTAGGCCCTGTCCCGCCAGCGTCAGACTTTGCCGGGGGCCTTGCCTTGCTGGCACCAGGCCCTACCGGGGGAGCTCTGACTTGACATCTGCCATTCCTGCCATTGCCACTACCTCTTCATCGACCTTCCTCTACGCCACTAGCGCGGCACTGACCACTTGATTCGTTGTTGCCAGATACAGCAACAATGGCTCTTGTGGTTTGGGTGCAACCAGTATCGGTGTAGAGGAGAGGTATTTCTTCAAATCCTGCAGCGCTGCTTCGGCCTCTGGGGTTCATTCCATTGGGCCCGCCTTTTTCAAGATTCTGAAAAAGGGAAGGGCGCGCTCAACAGACTTGGAGATGAATCTGCTCATGGAGGCAACACAGCCAGTGAGCCGACGCACATCCTTGATCCGCCTAGGCGCCTCAATCTGCTCAATAGCCTTGATCTTGTCTGGGTTCACTTCGATCCCACGCTGTGACACAAAGAACCCGAGATGTTTGTTGGACGGAACGCCAAAGACAAACTTCTCATGGGTTCAACTTGAGGTTGATCTTGCGCAGATTTGCAAACGTCTCTTCCAAATCTTGTACAAGTGTTGACCTGTCCTTGGTTTTGACCACTATGTCATCCATATAAGCTTCCATATTTCTATGTAGCTGGGGCTCAAAACCAATCTGAACTGCCCTTGCAAACGTCGAGCCAGCACTCTTCAAGCCGAAAGGCATCCGTAAAAAGCAATACGTGCCACATGGGGTGATGTAGGGTAGAACCCTAGTGGCCCGATCTGTCACGAAAGGAGCAGATCCCGTGATGAACAGGAAGAACATAAGGGGGAAAATGAGGGGAAAATCATGAGGGGGACACAAGAGAACACTCAAACCAACAAGAATGATCACACATGCGCTAGATACATGAACACAAAGGAGATACAAGATCCAAAGTCAACAACGGATGATACAAGAGGTAACCGGTTCTTCTCCGTGAGGAGGTCTTGAATCCACAAAGGTATCTTCCCGTGAGGGGTCTTGAATCCAAGGTGGATCTTCTCCGTAGAGGGGCCGCAGTCTCTCTCGTGGAGTAGATCCGATATGGATGAGCGAAGCTCTATCTCTCAAATGAGCTATCACAACGCTAACCCTAAAACATAGGTGGAGAGGGAGTATATATAGTCTAAGGGGCGAAGGGGTACATGGGCCTCGGCCCAAATGCACTGCACGTAGGCAGGGAAGCCCGGATGTTCGGGTGACGGGCCGGATTTCTGGGCGTTCGTGGAGGGCCGGATGTTCGGGCTGGCGGGGTTGTTCTTGTTGCTCTCGGGTTCGGCGGTGTCCGGATTTCCAGGACCTGGGCCGGAAGTCCGGCGGCTCGTGAAGGGCCGGATGTCCGGCTGCTGTAGCAGCAGACTCTTCTTCCTTCTCCTTCCTTCGCTCCCGCGCACACTTGGCCTTGGTCCTTGGGCTCTCCTTGGGCTCTCCTTGGACTCCTCCTGTGTACCTGAGTATGCACAAGGTCCGCTCTTGAAGTAGCATCCATGTCTTACATGCGGAAAGGGAAGATTCAGAAAGGAGTGATTTTACCTTAGGTCCAAAGGCGTATGCTTGAGTGTACATGGGGATGATCGTAGGATGCTCTGCATCATCTCCCCTCCCTTGGGTAAGATCCGACCTCGGATCGAAAACCTCATCACCATGGAAACGGTTGTCGTGGACGGACTTGTAGTTGGATGAAGAGGAAGACATGGCGCAATCCAAGTACTCAAAGGTGTCGCCGGAGTGGTATACATGCAAAAAGAGAAAACACAAATGACACTTGAAATGCAATGGTTACCGCACACAAAGTGTCCATCAAATAAGAAAGAGTCTGTGTGACAAGATTGATCATGACAAGGTGCATGAAGCTTATCCAAAAGATATGGAATGGTATGCAAAGCATTCATGGGAGAAAAAGCATTCATTGTGCACACAAATGTATTGTGAATGTGATCGATGCAACCACGATGCAAAATGATGTCATAGTGAGACGGTTTATCAATAGCATGAATATGGTAATGGATGCTCAATGTGATGTGATCATGCAATTGATGGTAGGCAATAAGATCATGATGTATGAATATGCCATCAAGGTATATCACAACAAATTTGCTAATGAAATGCACAAGCTCATATATCATGGATGACATGGGAATACAAGATGCAACAAGGCAATCATGATGTGAGTCAATCCATCCATAAGATGCAAATTTGTCATGTGTATGATATGTCCATCGAGCATGACATGTGTGAACACAATCAACAAATATGGAGGTGTTGGTATACCAATGCTCGATGTCGTGGCATGAGTGGAGGTTCGAAGGTGCATCCAATAAGTCCGAGCGCTCCTCAACTTGAAGGTTCATGGGTTCCATCTCCAATGTCGGTCCTCCATCCAATAGATGTAACATGTAGACAAGAAGAAGGAAACAACAATGAAAGAGTGACCCATCCAATATGCATATTTGAGGATGGCTCAAAGGGAAGGAGTTCACCTTTAGGAGATTCTTGCAAATGTTGGTGTTGCACATCATGTATGCCTTCACATGACCAAATTGTGTCATGACGGTATCGCCTTGTGAATCCTTCAACATGAAAGAACATGACAAACACTCAGAAAAACAAATGAGGTTAGCAGAGATGCAAAACCTATCATTTGTGTGGTAAAATACCCAACAAGTGGATGCATCATGCTCATCATAAGAAAGTACAAGGGAGTATTTCATAGTATGGAGGCATATGATGATGCGAGGACAACCAAATACAATAGGCTCAATCAGGCAAGCATGCATCACAAGTAAAGTGTCCAAGTCTCCACGATCAATAAGCATAGATGCAACAATTGGAGGCAAGCGACAATGAACAAAATATATCATGTGAGAGGAATGAACATATACGTCATCAACCCAAGAAAGCAAGGAAGAATGGAACATGGGTGATGTGACAAAGCAAGCAATCATGTGAATCAAGGCAAGCAAGCTAGTATTGCGAAGATGCAACGTACTAGAAAGAATCATGTCAACTATGTCATGTGTGCAAATGGTGGGCATGAATAATGCACAAGACATATCACAAGCATGAAAGGAGGATATGAGCAAAATAGCATCAATAGCACGAGGCACATGATAAACATGGCAATAGCAACAAGGATCTCCACCAAGCATGCAAATACACATAGGAGTAACATAATTGCGAATCATGGGTAGATGCAAGCAAGGGTCACAATTGCATGGCAAAGGCATAGAAGTAATCATAACATGCAAAGTGAACACGGTAAAACGAGCAAGAGAGCGGTATATAGCCCATAGTCGTGTGAGAGCCAAGTGAGAGAGATGTGCGTAGTTGTTGCGTGAAAGGAACGGTGGTAAGTATAGTTCACGGGATCCCAAGTCATCTTTGCTCTCAAGAGCTCGTTTCGTCAACTCTTGGGATTGAGAGGTTGACGAGTATACATGAGTACCTACACAAAACAAAGACAAAGGGAAAATTGTGTGTGCGTGATAGATGTACACATCATCCATCATGTTGCGCACGTGCTTGTGTTGGTTAGCACAAAATATCCAATGCTCATACAAATGAGATGTGTGATATAGAAACATGTCATCCATCATGATAGGTTTTTTGTTATGTATAGCATAATGGAGACTCAAATTGGGCAATGCATCATGATATATATGTAGAGCATTGTTATTTATGGAATGCATATGGTGCAAGCAATTATGAGAATCATGCAAAGTATGGAATGCATCAAAATCTCCTAATATGTATGAGGAAACTATGGGGGTCTCCTGATGAGCATTAATGGAAACATCACATGGAGAATATTGACACCATTCAAAACAACGCATATTTGGAGCAATGTGATCCTGGCATGGCATGGTAGATGAATTGCACAAATCGTGTAAAGGAAGCATGTCAATATCATCACATGAAAAACAAAAGCCAATGAGCATCATCTCGTCATCTATGCCATAAGTGGAAATGTGATTGATTTTAATGGGGCATGCATAGTTACTATGTTGAGATTGAAAAGATGCAATATGGGATATCTCACTCATAGCATATGACAAGGTTAATGGATTGTCAAACATGATGTGACCAAAAGAATTTTCACATGATATCCTATGGAGCATAGCATCACAACTAGGCAACTCAACATGCTCATCATCATATTTATCATAAATAGGTAAGTCATGACATGAGGAAGTCGCACTAGCATGAAGCATGGGAATAGGTGTGTCAACATCATGCAAGCAATCATTCATGAAATAGTCCACTAGTGGGACAAGAGAAGCACCATCACCTATGTTACCTTTGGAGCATCGCTCATGTGTTCTAGGTGAGGTGTCGAAGACCAAGTCATGGTCAACTTCATCTTGATGGAACCATGTGGGGGGTGCATCTTCTTCCACCATGGCCATCATTGTCTCCATTGGAGGCATGGACTCGTCGAGGATAGGCGTGTCATCATGTAGGAGACCTAGCACCAAAGAAGAAAACACACTAGGAGTAGAGGTTAAGTCGTTAGAAATCAAAGTGGCCTCACATGCCATGTCAACTACCTCACTCACTAAGTGTTGTGGCTCACTCACTCCCTCTCGGATGCTATCACTCATATGGTTGGTGGAGTCACTCAAATGGCTCTCAACCTCACATAGGATTTGTGGCATGCTCTCAAGTGTGGGGCTAGTGGTGGTCACACTCATCCTCTCATAGGAAATGCACTCAATGTTAAAAATGGTGGAGTCACTCATATCACTCATGGTGGGGTGGCTCTCCTCACATGGGAATTGGGGCATCTCTTTATATGTGGGTGTCGGAGAGATGTAGGTGCAAATATCTCCATGCTCAATCATGTCGTGGTCGTAGCCGTGGATGAAGGCCGAAGATGGCACATCATCACTCTCCTCCAAGACCAAAGATAAGGTCTCATGTGCGATCTCGTAGCTTGACTCGGAGTATGAGTCCAATATGGGCGCCGTCTTCATGTTGTTGAAGAGTTTCATGCTCGTCGTCGTGGTCAAAGGGGATGGCCCTTGCTCAACCTTCTTGTCGCCGTCTTGTTGTTGGAGGCCCATATGATGTGGCACCTCATAGCTCGTCTCCACGACCGAAGGGAAATTCCCATGCTCGGCCATCTTCCTTGAGGGGCTTCCGAAGATGCAAGTGTCGCCCTCGCTTGTAGGTGGTCGCCTTGTACTTGATGATGTCGATGTAGGCGAACTCACGGGAAGTAGGCAAAGATGCCTTACATCCAAAGGCGAAGATGCCTTGAGAACACTGGGCAAAGATGCCGAAGTGGTTGGTGTAGTCGTAGCTCCATCTTGGTGGTGCTCGTCTCGCGGTCTTCTCTTGTGCTCTTGAAGCTTGGCCTTGGCTTGTAGTAGGGCTTGTTGGGACTTGTAGGTAGGCGCATGTCGAGCATCTTCATGTTGATGGTGTCATTGTCGTGCTTGAGCTCGGTGGCGTTCGTCGTCGTCATGCACATGATGCTTGGAGGTGACTTGCCCTTCATGACGAGGTGGATCACGAACGTGATGGTGGTCTCCATGGAGATGTGGACGTGGACGACTTGCGCTTGCGTCATTTTTGCGCTCCGAAGACTTGTGATTGGAATGTCGCCGCCTTGAGGATGATGAAGGGAAAGAACGGTTTGATCAACAAGGTCCGAATCTCCTCCATCCTTGCATCTTGCTCCTCCTTTTGTGCGCAAAGCTTGTAGTCGATGTAGTCCCTTTTCTTCGCTTCGGAGTGGCGAATGTCAATGGAGAGGTTCTCGATGCGCTCTCGCAATCTTGAATGTGCGCCTTGCATTTGTCGTTGTAGATTGAAGATTGACGCTTTGGTGATGTAGTTGTTCATGCCGTCGTTGTTGTGGAAGACCGAAGATGAAATGCCTTGCCTATCCATCACTCCAAGAGAAAATTGTGAGTGGTAGAAAGAGAAGAACGAATACCAAATGTACCTTGACCGAAGTTGAAAGTGGATCAATGATCACTCCAATGTGGACAAGGAAATAGCACAATTGGTACCAATTCTTATTGGTTTCTCACACCTACACAAATAAGGCTTATGGTGGAGCTCGGTGAGGATAGTGGCACAAAAATTTGATGTAAAAATGTTAGCGAGAGTCAATAATGTTGAAAAAGATTCACAAATTCGCAAGTGTAACAAGTAGACCACTAACAATATGTGGTACACGGAAACACACACACGAATAGATAAATGGGGTCGTGCAACCAAGGAATGACCTCAAAATGTGGAATCCACGGAAAACGCTCGTGTTGCACAACTCAAGAGAGACGCTAGCACGATTGCTCAATAGGCAGATACGACACTTGTGCACAACCTATAAGATGCAAAATGTATGAACTTCTATCCCAAGTATACTATGTATATGATGTTCCGGTGGTATGATCCAAGATGATCGGATATGACAATCTTATGCAATGTGGTATCATGCTATGGCACTTTCTTACAAGCTCTTTGTTCACTCTTTTTCTTTTGCTTAAAAGCTTATTCATTTTTTTGTATATGGCCACTTTGCGAAATGCACAAACCAAGATAGCGATTGTGTATATGCGGGAACAAACTTGAGGCACAAGGGATGATATGATACCGATATGATATGGTATGTATGCAATGTATGGTGTAGATCACTAATGTTCACAAGTAATGTTGCCGGCAATACTCAAATGGCTAGTCTCGATAGGCAAGTGACGCAAAATGGGCTAGGGGTTATCAATGCAATTGCAAGGGATACCACGATACCAAGATGATATGGAGGTTACCGTCCTTGGCGATGATGAGTGGCGGTGATCTTGATGGAGATACCAAGATGATGGAGACTCGTCCCTAAGTAGCCGAAACACCTTAGGAAACGGAAAAACCGCGAACTCAAAATCTCAAACGTCAAATGGTGGTAGCGGGAATGCGGTGGTGGTTTTGTGGAAGTGGAGGGTAAGGTGGTGTACTATACACGGTGTCGGAGTTGAAAGCACGGTCCCTAAGTACCCAAAACACCTTAGGAGACACAACTCACAACACTAACAAAATTGGGTTAAGTCGGTGTGGAAGAAGTGTATGGTTGGTAAGCCTATGTGGAAGTTATGGTGGTGGTGGTTGATGAAGAAGCAACTGTCCCTAAGTAGCCTAGACACCTTAGGAGACTCAAATCACTCCTCAAGCAACCACTAATGCGATGGGGAATAAAATTGGTTAGGTTGCGGAAGTCGGTGGTGGAGTAGCGGAGGATGTGTTGGAAGCCCTAGGAAAAGATGCCAAAGTTCCAAAATATTTATGGAGTCAAATGGTTTTGGTAGTATTTTTGTGGGAAGGGGGATCTCAAGAGCTTTTCAACGAGCTAAAGAACATCAAAAACGGACTCCGGATGAATTAGTTATGGACAAAACAGTGAAACGTGGGTGGGTGAGATGTTAGGGGCCAGACATCCGGGGGTGGGCGCCGGATATCCGGGGGCTGATGTCTAGAACCGTGCGGGTTTTATGCTCCAGGAGCCGGATGTCCGGCATGGGGCCCGGATGTCCGGCCCGATGGCCCGGATGTCCCGCCCGACGATTCCAGATCTCGATTGGGATATCAAAACTCGATTTGGGGGCGGAAATAGATGAATTTGGGGGCAAAATTGATGGGATTTCGTGGATGGAAAGTGGGGAAACTTGGTGATATGCTAGATCCACTCGAAACCAAGCACATCCATGGATCAAAATCAACAAACCTTCGTCAAACCAACAAATCACAAAAAAAAATTGGGGCTATTTTTGGTGGGGATTTTCGAATTTTGGACGAAATCAACAAAATTAGGCTAGAAGACAAAGAGGGGAGGATTCGGAAAGGAGCGAGTTCACCTTAGGTCCAAAGGCGTATGCTTGAGTGTACATGGGGATGATCGTAGGATACTCCGCATCATGGGGTGATCAACGCTGTGTTCTCTTCGTCTTCTCTTGTCATGAAGATCTGGTGGTACCCCGGGTAGGTGTCAAGGAATGACAACAGATCACACCCGCCCGTGGAGTCAACAATCTGGTCAATGCGCGGCAACATGAAAGGGTCCTTGGGACAAGCCTTATTGATATATGTGTAGTCAATACACAGCCTCCACTTCCCATTTGCCTTGCGCACCACCACCAGATTGGCCAACCACGTTGGATGGAGTACTCCTCTCACCAAGCCTGCCGCTTCCAACTTCCTAATGTCCTCCGTAATGAACTCATGTCATTCCAAAGCTTGCTTCCTGGCCTTCTGCTTGATGGTCACGCATGAGGACAGACAACAAGATGGTACTTAATCACCTCTCTGGGAATGCCGGGGATGTCGGATGCTTTCCATGCAAACACGTCGACATTCTCCCGCAAGAAGGTGATGAGCGCGATTTCCTATTTTCTATCTAGGGTGGAGGTTATGGTGAAAGCCTATCCTATGCCATCCTCCTCAACAGACACCCTCTTGGTCTTTGGTGGCGCAGCTCTGGATTTCTTGCTCTAGCCGGTGGAGCTCTCTGGCACGTCCTCGACGGGAGCACAACACTCTGAAGAGGTGCGCTTGCCGTAGTGAGTGCGAGAGGTCTTGCCGGTCTTCTTTCCTGCCGGGGCTCCAGCGGCAGGAGCGAGTGCCTTGGCGGCAGTCGTTGCCACTACTTCCCGGTAGAGTTGGTCGGCGCAGATCAATGTGTCCTTCTTGTTGGAGGGGACGGTGATGATGGTCAACGGCCCCGGCATCTTCAGCGTGTTGTAGGCATAATGCAACGTCGCCATGAACTTGGCCAGTGCCGGGCGGCCGAGGATCCCGTTGTAGGGCAAGCGGATCTTGGCTACATCGAAAACAATCCTCTCCGTCATGTAGTTTAACTCGCCTCCAAACGTCATGGGAAGCGTGACGTTACCCTTCGGCCGAATCCTCCTTGGGTTGACCCCTTGAAATGTGCCCGTCTCTTTGAGGTCTCCATCAGGAATCTGCAGCCTTTTGATCACGACGGGCGAGATCAAATTCAGGCCGGCCCTGCCGTCAACTAGCATCTTGGTTACCTTGAGGTTGCGTATTGTTGGTGATACCAACAACGGCAAACACCAGACCGCAGTTGTGCGATCGGGGTGGTCCTGGTTGTCAAAAATGATAGGCGTGATGGACCACTTTAGTGGCTTCTGAGCATCGAGCGATGGTTCCGCTGCTGTGATCTCACGCGCCCACTGCTTGAGCTGGCGGTGAGAGGTGTGCAGCGAGGCGCCACCGTCAACGCACATTTCCTCTGTAGCCTTCTGGAACTCATGCTCGCCGGACGCATCATCTTTGTCATGATCATCATCTCCTTGCTTCTTGTCGCGGTCCCGACTGGGCCTCTCTTGTTGGTTATCCTTTCTGCGGTGACCTCCTTGAGTGCCACGCTTCTCCTTGTCCCGCCTCTCATACTCAGCTTTTTGCTTCTCAGCAAGTAGCTCGACTTGCTAGCAGTTCTGGAGGTCATAGCCCTTGGTGCGATGGATCTTGCAGTATTGCTTGTCGGAGCCTCCTGGCTTTTCGGAAGCCGCCAAGGCCCGGCAGGCAGCGCACCCGACAATTTCCTTGCCGGGGTTGTCTGTCTTGGCCTTCTTGGTAGCGCCGGTGTCCTCAGATCCCTCGACGGAAAGCACGGTCTTGCCCTTGCGCTTCCTGTTGCGGTGCCGGCCCTTCTTCGTCGGGTGGTTGTGCCTTCGTCTATGGAGTCAGTTTCTGCGCTGGCGTCCTCGCCGGGTACTTCCTCCCCTCTTCAGCTCGAGCGCACCTATAGGCCGGAACATAAAGTTTGGCCACCTCTTTGACCTTGTTCATCGCCAGCTCTTCACACATCTTGCGGTTGAGCATATTCTGATGAAATGCGCTGATCACGGCGGCGGGATGAACATCTGGGATTTGTACTGCACCTGGCTAAACCTCCATATGTACTTGCCCAGGGTTTCACCTTCCTTCTGGGGGATGATATGTAAATCGCTTGCCTGGCCATGAGCTTGGTGGCCTCCGGTGAAGGCGCCAACGAACTCATGGCACAAGTCCGACCAAGAAGAAATGGAATCTGCCAGCAAGTGCATCAACCACGACATAACATTGGGTTTAAGTGCCAACGAGAAGTAATGGGCAAGCACCTTGTCGTCGCGGGCTCCAGCAGCTTGCATCGCGATGGTGTAGATGTTGAGAAACTCTGACGGGTGGGTCTTGTTGTTGTACTTATCGCCAATGTCGGCTTGAATGTGTGGTGGGAGGGCCACTAGAACTGCCACAGCTCATGAGTAAAGGCTGGGCAACCCACCTCGTAGGGTAGGCCGCCAGAGCCTCCCGGTGCTGGGTGGTCCATAGTGGGCCCCACCCGCCGATCTGATTGGTGGCATGCGTCGCGTCGGTGCTCGATGGTTGTTCGAGTGTCTTCACGGGCTCGCTCCCGAAGAACTTGGCGCTGATCGTGGTGGGTCCATGGGTCGGACGACGCTATGGATATGTCATCACAAGCGTCATCACGACGGACCGACACCCGCTGCGATGGACGTGGGGGAGGAGAGCGCACCATGGCCGCAGCACCTCCGATCCTTCCGCCACTGGCACGTGGTGGCTCCATGGAGTGCCGGCCTGAGGGCCCCACTGGTTGCGGCTCATCTTTGTTGGCAACGCCAACGAGGCTCCGGATGGTGGCCCTCCACTCGTCGAGCTTTTTCGCAGCAGGAGGGAAGTCGAGGAGCAACTGCGCGCGCCAAAGCTTCTGCTGGTATGGGTGGCGGCGAAAGCTGCGTGGACCGTGACACGCTTCGACACCTAACCACGTTAGAAGGAGCTCTATCACAGCCTGGTGGCCGTGAGCCGTTTTCGCCAGCGTCTAGGCATGCATGCTGGCCTTCTACGTCCCGTGGATGATACACATGACTCTTCCGACGGCGGCAGTCAGGGTCACCAGTGGGGTGACGCTGCTTGTCGCGTGCAACCTGGGAGGAGCGTGTCGCGGGCGCTGGTGTAGGTGCCTCGGAAGTCGCCGCGCCGCCTGCGAGGGCCCCGGCTCCGTCCTTGGATTTGGTGGTGTGCGGCCCGTCGTCTCGCGCACGAACGACACCGCTCGCCAGGCTTTGGCTGCCAGAGTGATGCGGGTGTTCGCGGGCTGCGCCTCGGCTTCCGTCCGCGACCGCCCCACCACTCGCTCGTACTGGCATGGGCCGTTCGGCCCCCGACGAACCGATGGCTGTGTTCGTCTTCTTCTTGGGAGCCATGGCGATGAAGAACTGCTAAACTAACTGCTAGACCGGATTTTCACAACTGCGCACCCCCTACCTGGCGCTCCAGAGATATCGGTGGGAAACGACACCTATGGGATCACTAGGACCCCTTCTACGGTTGGTGGGCGCGAGGTTGTGCAAAGAGCGGGTCTGGCGATGAGCACAAGGATCGTTTACCCAGGTTCGGGCCGCGGAGACGCGTCATACCCTACTCTTGCTTTGGTGTATATTTGAGTGTTCTTGAGTTCTTGAACTAGCTATGGTGTCTCTCTAGTTCCCAAGTTCCGAATCCCCCTCCAGTACGCCTCGGGCCTCCTTTTATAGACAAAAGGGGTCTCCATAGTGGAAAACAGGAGGTGGAAAGGTGCATCGCAGCTGAGTCTATCCTCTGGCACCGTCAGACAAATTCATTTAATGCGCTGCCGGCGTGCCCCTCTTGCTTTATCGGTGACGGCAAGGAAGCTTGTCCCAGCTGCCGCCGCTTTGCTTGGCTCCGAATCGCGTCTGAGCTGACGAGGCGTTGTAGCGCCACGTTGGCTGGCTGCTGGGCTGGCGTGATGGCGGAGCCTTCACGAAGATCTGCATGCCACCACGCAGGTGCTTGCCGAGTCGGCATGAAGGTCGCACGATGCCACGCAGACGCCTACCCAACTAGTTGAGCTAGCAGCTGCACGGGAGCGGCGGTGGAGTCTTGGCAGACGTGGGCCTGGCTACGGCCCTGCAGAGTCCTCGGCAAGGGTCTTGCCGAGGGCCCGGCAAGGGTCTTGCCGTGGCACCGCGGTCGTCCCCGTCAAGGATCTTGTCTGGGGTCTCGTGGATTTCCTTGGCAAGGACTCGCCAATGGATCGTCGTCTTCTAGTTCTCATCCGATCTTGCGTATTTATGGTCTCTACAAAGATCTGCATGCCACCATGGAGGTGCCTCCCGAGCCTTGGTTTTGACGTGACTGATGGCATTGGAAACCCTTGGGCTCAATGATGGCGCACTCTGCTGGTGTTAGGCAAGTTTCCCCAGCAAGGATCTTGCCGGGGCTGCGGAGGCCACCCCGGCAAGATTCTTGCCGGGGGAGTCCACCTCGCCCTCTTGCTCTCTTTGCACCCCTGGTCTTAGCGTTGCTCTGGCTGTCTTGCGCTCTGGCATCCCTCCTCTGCCCTGCTTAGTGCGGCCGTGGGCATGGCTCTGACTGCCCATGCACAAGTAAAGGGGTGCAAAAGGAGAGCCCCTGCTTTTGTACATCGACACCTGTGGTTGTATTTCAAATTCGAATTATGCACATTAAATGCCCAGAAACTCAATTAATGTATAAAAAGCAAAACGAGCCCGGAATAATTCCAAAATTTAGCACGGTACTTCTATTTGGTCTAATCTGGCTGCGTAAAAAAATAAGGCGGGAGAAGGCAGTGTGCGTATGTCGTTTCGCACACGGAGGTGACATGTTCCCTCTCGGAACCACGAGCCTTCTAGAGGGAAGCTCCAGTTTGCAAGAAGCTTACACCAAAGCTTATCGCAATTCGGCCAAAAATATTACCGCACTATGTTGGTTCCATGTCATGACACCATGCCAAGTTTCATGATTTTCAGGCGTGTTTTGGAATTACAGGAATTAGAAAACCAGGTTTCTCAATCTTTCCGGTCGAGCCAAAATGCCCAGATGTTTGAATTTCACTACCATCTCTTGCATGGGACCTAGAAATTCACCCAAGGACACACATGTGATTTTTCAAACAACTTTGGTGCACCGGAGCATGTGCTTGTAGTTTAAATTTGAATTATGCACATTAAATGCCCAGAAACTCAATTACTATATAAAAAAGTTGAAAGGAGCCCGGAATAATTCCAAAATTTAGCACGGTACTTATATTTGGTCTAATCTGGCTGTGTAAAAAAATTAAGGCGGGAGAAGGCAGTGTATGTATGTCGTTTCACTCACGGAGGTGACACGTTCCTTCTCGGAACCACGAGCCTTCTTGAGGGAAGCTCCGGTTTGCAAGAAGCTTACACCAAAGCTTGTCCCAATTCGGTCAAAAATATTACCACAACATGTTCGTGCCATGTCATGACACCATGCCAAGTTTCATGATTTTTAGGCGTGTTTTGCAATTACATGAATTAAAAAAACCAAGTTTCTCAATCTTTTCGGCCGAGCCACGACGCCTAGATGTTTGAATTTCACTCCAATCTCTTGCATGGGACCTAGAAATTCACCCAAGGACACACATGTGCTTTTTCAAACAACTTTGGTGCACTGGAGCATGTGCTTGTAGTTCAGATTTGAATTATGCACATTAAATGCCCATAAACTCAATTAATGTATAAGAAAGGCGAAACGAGCCCGGAATAATTCAAAATTTAGCACGGTACTTCTATTTGGTCTACTCTGGATGTGCAAAAAAATTAAGGCGGGAGAAGGCAGTGTACGTATGTCGTTTCGCACACGGAGGTGACACGTTCCCTCTCGGAACCACGAGCCTTCTTGAGGGAAGCTCCTGTTTGCAACAAGCTTACACCAAAGCGTGTTCCAATTCGGCCAAAAAATTACCGCAACATGTTCGTGCCATGTCATGAGACCATGCCAAGTTTCATGATTTTCAGGCATGTTTTGGAATTACAGGAATTAAAAAACCAAGTTTCTCAATCTTTCCACCCGAGCCACGACGCCCAGATGTTTGAATTTCACTCCCATTTCTTGCATGGGACCTAGAAATTCACCCAAGGACACACATGTGATTTTTCAAACAACTATGGTGCACTGGAGCACATGCTTGTAGTTCAAATTTGAATTATGCACATTAAATGCCCGGAAACTCAATTAATGTATAAAAAGGCCAAACAAGCACGGAATAATTCCAAAATTTAGCACGATACATCTATTTGGTCTAATCTGTCTATGTAAAAAATTAAGGCGGGAGAAGGCAGGGTACGTATGTCGTTTCGCACACGGAGGTGACACGTTCCCTCTCGGAACCAGGAGCCTTCTTGAGGGAAGCTCCAGTTTGCAAGAAGCTTACACCAAAGCTTGTCCCAATTCGGCCAAAAAAATTACTGCAGCATGTTGGTGCCATGTCATGACACCATGCCAAGTTTCATGATTTTCAACCATGTTTTGGATTTATAGGAATTAAAAAACCAAGTTTCTCAATCATTCTGGCTGAGCCATGACACCCAGATGTCTGAATTTTGTTCCCATTTCTTGCAGGGGACCTATAAATTCACCCAAAGACACACATGTAATTTTTTAGCATACTTTGGTGCATTGGAGCATGTGCTTGTAGTTCAAATTTTAATTATGCACATTAAATGCCCATAAACTCAATTAATTCATAAAAATGCCAAACGAACCTGGAATAATTCCAAATTTAAACACGACACTCATGTACTAGTTGCATGTTCACTGTACGTAAATGTTCTAGCAATTCAAACACCATCCATTCCCTCCGTAACACCATTTCGTATGTCAAAACATAATGAAAAAGATCACGTATGCCACAAACAGTTTACTAGAAAGAATCGTGTGGGATGCACTATAAAATATCTTGGTGCACCATCTTGTCTGGCTTACGCAGGAAGCTTCGTCGTCTACAGTCCACCACCCCCGCTTGAACCACACTTGCGCACCAGTTCTCGCGGCACCGAGCAATTTTTTTTGCCATCGCGGAAATATCTATCTCCCCGCCCCTCCCTCCTACCAAAAGCCACATTTCCACTGTTCCTCCTTGCTTTCCAAGTTCAAACCTTCACTGCCGCTTACTGGCAGCTCAGCCTCCTCGCCGGCGACCCTTCTTCTTGCAGCACAGCCTCCTCGCTAGCTACCCTTCTTCTTGCAGCACCGCCTCCTCGCCAGCGACCCTTCTTCTTGTAGCGCCGCCTCCTCGCCGGCGACCCTTCTTCTTGCTGCGCGGCCTCCTCACTGCTGACCCTTCTTGTTGCGCGGCCTCGTCGATATGGTCAGCTAATCCACACCCCACCCACACCATCCTCCTCCTTTCCCGTCCCACATGCCCCGACTGACGGAGTGACACCTTCCACCGAAATCACTGCCCCCTCCTCCAACTAAGCGCCGCCCACAACCATTTTACACGTAGTATAACATGGAGCTGAGTAGCATGCGGCCGCACGCGCGAACGAGGTCGCTATGGCTGACATGCGTGTCGACCTCCAGATCTGGAGGAGCACCTCGTCTTCGAGGCCACCGTCGACACCGCCGCGCGGTTGTCTACTTTAAAATATACATCGTGATGTTTTCTCCAGGCCACTGCTAGTGCCTTCTAGTGATTTGTCCTCTGTAATGTTAATATGCAATCTGATGTTCAGTTAACAGTTTGGTCCTCTGAAATGTAATGTTCAGTTAACACTTTGGTCCAACAATTTCTACATTTCGTAGTACTGTTCTCAAGCATTCTTTGTTTTGTTAATTGTCTTATCTTCTAGTACATGTTTCTATTCTGCAATATCGTTCTCAGTTAACTATTTTGGATGACATGTTTCTATATCACACATCTCATTTGTTTGAGCACTGGATATTTTGTGCTAACCAACACAAGCACGTGCGCATCATGATGGATGATGTGTACATCTATCACGCACACACAATTTTCCCTTTGTCTTTGTTTTGTGTAGGTACTCATGTGTACTCATCAACCTCTCAATCCCAAGAGTTGACAAACAAGCTCTTGAGAGCAAAGATGACTTGGGATCCCATGAACTATCCTTACCACCGTTCCTTTTGCCCAACAATTATGCACATCTCTCTCACTTGGCTCTCACATGGCTATGGGCTATATACCGCTCTCTTGCTCGTTTTACCGTGTTCACCTTGCATGTTATGATTGCTTCTATGCCTTTGCCATGCAATTGTGACCCTTGCTTGCATCTACCCATGATTAACAATTATGTTACTCCTATGTGTATTTGCATGCTTGGTGGAGATCCTTATTGCTATTGCCATGTTTATCATGTGCCTCATGCTATTGATGCTATTTTGCTCATATCCTCCTTTCATGCTTGTGATATGTCTTGTGCATTATTCATGCCCACCATTTGCACACATGACATACTTGACATGATTCTTTCTAGTATGTTGCATCTTCGCAATACTAGCTTGCTTGCCTTGATTCACATGATTGCTTGCTTTGTCGCATCACCCATGTTCTACAAAACTCGATCAAGGTTGCTTAAGCAATCATCAAAAGAAGTTCCGTAAATGGAAAAATCATCTATGAAAACCTCAACAATCTTTTCACAAAAGTCAGAGAATCTAGCAGTGGTACATCTTTGAAAGGTAGCAGGTGCATTGCATAAACCAAAAGGCATATGTCTATAAGCATAAGTTCCAAAAGGACAAGTAAAGGTGGTTTTCTCTTGATCAGGTTGTGAAACAGGTATTTGAGAAAAATAGAGTATCCATCAAGGAAACAAAAGTGTGTGTGCTTAGATAATCTTTCTAGCATTTGATCAATGAAAGGCAAACGGTAATGTTTTTTAGTTTTCTAAAATCAATTACCATTCTATAGCCAGTGACAATTCTTTGTGGAATAAGTTCATTTCTATCATTAGGAACAACAGTAATACCTCCCTTCTTAGGGACACAATGAACGAGACTTACCCATCTACTATCAGCTATGGGATAGATTATACCTGCTTCCACAAGCTTCAATATTTCAGTTCTTCTCACTTTTTCCATTTTAGGATTTAAACATCATTGGTGATCAACAATGGGTTTAGCGCCAGGCTCCATATTAATCTTGGTGATAGAGAGTGGGACTAATGCCTTTAAGATCATCGAGAGTATATCCAATATTAGCTTGGTGCTTCTTTAGAATTTTCAATAATCTTTCTTCTTCATGTTCTGAAAGGTTAGCACTAATAATAATAGGATATATCTTTTTCTCATCAAGATAAGCGTATTTCAAACTCTCTGGCAATTGTTTTAATTGAAACACATGATCACCCTTAGGTGGAGGAGGACCTCCTTGAGTTTCAATAGGCAAATTGTGTTTAAGTAGAGGTTGTTGTTCAAAGAGAATTTTTATCTATCTCATTTCTTTCATGCATATGCATATGATTTTCATGGTCTAGCAAATATTGTTCTGGTGGATCAGTATGAGGCATGGAAATAGAAGCAATACGAATTATTTCATCCTTACTTGGTAATTCTTTCTTATGATGTTTTCTACCAAACTTTGAAAAATTAAACTCACGAGACTCATCACCAAAACTAACACCGATGGTTTGTTTCTGACAATCTAGTTTAGCATTAACGGTGTTCAACAAAGGTCTACCAAAGATAATGGGACAAAAGTCATCTTGTGGGCAACCAAGAACAAGAAAATCAATAGGGTATTTTATTTTCCCACACAAGACTTCAACATCTCGAAGAATCCCAACTGGTGTGATGGTGTCTCTATTAGTAAGTTTAATAGTAACATCTATGTCTTCTATTTCAATAGGTGCTATATCATTCATAATTTCTTGATATAAAGTAAAAGGAATAGCACTCACGCTAGCACCTAAGTCACATAAACCATGATAACAGTGATCTCCTATTTTCACCGAGACAACAGGCATGCCAACAACATGTCTATGTTTATCTTTCTCACCAGGTTTGGCAATTCTAGCAGCTTCATTACAAAAGTAAATAACATGCCCATATATATTTTCTAGTAAGACATCCTTAACCATATCAATGCTAGGTTCTACTTTGATTTGTTCAGCAAGTTTGGGTGCTCTAATATTACTTTTATTGACCACGGTTGAAACCTTAGCATGTTCCTTTATCCTTACAGGGAAAGGTGGGTTTTCAATATAAGAAGTAGGAACAACTGGATCAACATTGTAAATGATAGTTTCATCTTTAGCTATTACCAGTTCTTTATTTTCTTCTTTAATAGGTGGGTGATATTTAAACCACTTCTTCTTGGGGAGATCAACATGAGTAGCAGATGATTCACAAAAGAGGCTACTATCTCAGAGTCAACTCCATATTTAGTGCTAAACTTTTGAAAAGCATCGGTATTCATAAAATATTCAAAATAGTCAAACTTAACCTTAATACCTGACTCTTTACCTTCATGAGGCCAAAACTTATATATATAATTCCGATCACGATGAACTAGATGCATATGATATTTTTTTGGTGAAATTCCAATTTCAATCAATTCCAATTCCGAGATCCAATATTATCGCATAGCCTATACCATGCCAATGCTTTTCCCTTCAAAGGTGAAGGGAAAACCTTCTTCTAAGCTTCATCTTTGGGTAAACCTGCAAGCTTAAATAATCCACAAATTTCATCTACATATATCAAGTGCATATCAGGATGTTCAGTTCCATCTCCTGCATAAGGATTAGCTAGTAGTTGTTCTCTCATACCTGAAGGAATTTCGTAGCCAATATTTCAGTAGGTGCGGTAGGTTGAGGGGTAACTAGTTGTGGTTCTGATCGAGGTGAAGATACCCCGAACAAACCCTCAAAGTATTGTTCTCTATAGTAACAAGTAACAATCAATTTCAGCACGTACTAATAATTTTTCCTTACCGATTTCCTCTTACCAAGAGCGCTTCACTCCCCGGTAACGGCGCCAGAAAAGAGTCGTGATGACCCAAAAGTAAAGGGGATCAATCATAGTCCTTTCGATAAGTAAGAGTGTCAAACCCAACGAGGAGCAGAAGGAAATGACAAGTGGTTTTCAGCAAGGTATTCTCTGCAAGAATTGAAATTATAACTAACGAGTAGTTTGATAGCAAGATACTTTGAACCAGCAAGTACGGAACGATAAATAATATGCAGCAAGGTATCCCAATCCTTTTATGGCAAAGGACATGCCAAAACAGTCTCTTATGATAAGCAAAGCGTTCTTGAGGATACACGGGAATTTCATCTAGTCACTTTCATCATGTTGGTTGGATTTGTGTTCGCTACTTTGATAATTTGATATGTGGGTGGACTGGTGCTTAGGTGCTGATCTTACTTGAACTAACATCCTACCTATGATTAACCCCCTGGCAAGTATCCGCAACTATGAGAAAAGTATTAAGATAAAATCTAACCATAGCATTGAACTTTTGGATCCAATCCAGTCCCTTACGAAGTAGCGCATAAACTAGGGTTTAAGATTTTGTCACTCTCGCAACCCATCATCTAATAACTACTCCACAATGCATTCCCTTAGGCCCTAATAAGGTGAAGTGCCATGTAGTAGACGTTCACATGACACCACTAAGGGAATCACAACATACATACCATCAAAATATCGAACACATATCAAGTTCACATGATTACTTGCAACAAGATTTCTCCCGTGACCTCAAGAAAAAAGTAACTGCTCACAAATGATAATCATGCTCAATATCAGAGGGGTATTAAATAGCATAATGGATCTAAACATATAATCTTCCACCAAATAAACCATATAGTAATCAACTACAAGATGTAATCAACACTACTAGTCACCCACAAGCACCAATCTAGGGTTCCTGTACAAAGATTGAAAACAAGAGATGAACTAGGGTTTGGGAGGAGATAGTGCTATTGAAGATGTTGATGGAGATTGCCATCCCCAAGATGGGAGAGTTGTTGGTGATGATGATGACGATGATTTCCCCTTCTGGGAGGGAAGTTCCCCCGGCGGAATCGCTCCGCCGGAGGGCAAAAGTGCTCTTGCCCAAGTTCCGCCTCGAGATGGTGGCGCTTTGTCTTCATTTTTCTAGGTCAAAATGACTTATATACCAGAAGAGGGGTACCGGAGGTGGGCCGAGGAGGGCACAACCCACCAGGGCGCGCCTCGGGGCCCTGGCGCGCCCTGGTGGGTTGTGCCCACCTAGTGGGCTCCTCTGGTAGTTATTTGCTCCAATAATTCTTAAATATTCCATAAAAATTCTGTATGAAGTTTCAACTTATTTGGAGTTGTGCAAAATAGGTGGCCTGACGTAGCTTTTTCATGTCTAGAATTCCAACTGCCGATATTCTCCCTCTTCATGTGAACCTTGCATATTATGAGATAAAAGGCATTATAATTACTCCATAAAGCATTATTATGCATAAAAACATCATAAATAATAGTAGGAAAACATGACAAAAAATGGATGCATCACTACGTTGCTATTTTTGTTATTCCTATTATGAAAATCGATATCTACTATCATTACTACACTTGTATCACCATCTCTTCGCCGAACTAGTGCACCTATATAAATTACCATTGTATTTGGTGTGTTGGGGACACAAGAGACTTTTTATTATTTGGTTTCAGGGTTGTTTGAGAGAGACCATCTTCATCCTACGCCTCCCACAGATTGATAAACCTTAGGTCATCCACTTGAGGGAAATTTGCTAATGTCCTACAAAACTATATGCTTGGAGGCCCAACACGAGTCTACAAGAACAAGTTCTGTAGTAGACATCAGTATCCCCAAGCGCCAAGTGGACCGATGACACAAGCACATGCAAGAGCTCTTGAGACCGAGGTGACATCTCTCCTTAGTGATATGTCGTATGACCCTCGTGATACATGGCTACTACCTAAAGCCGGAATGCTATGTGTGATTAGGTATGAAGAACACCCTCTCGGAGATACTTGTGAAAACGGTGTTGGGGAACATAGTAATTTCAAAAAAAAATCCTATGCACACACAAGATCATGGTGATGCATAGCAACGGGAGGGAGAGTGTTGTCTATGTACCCTCGTAGACCGTAAGCAGAAGCGTTATGACAACGCGGTTGATGTAGTCGTACGTCTTCACAATCGACCGATCCTAGCACCGAAAGTACGGCACCTCCATGATCTGCACACGTTCGGCTCGGTGACATCCCACAAACTCACGATCCAGCAGAGTCTCGAGGGAGAGCTTCATCAGCATGACGGCGTGATGACGGTGATGATGAAGATACCGGCGCAGGGCTTCGCCTAATCACTACGACGATATGACCGAGGTGGATTATGGTGGAGGGGGGCACCGCACACGGCTAAGAGATCAATGATCAACTTGTGTGTTCTAGGGTGCCCCTGCCCCCGTATATAAATGAGCAAGGGGGGAGGCTGGCCGGCCATAGTGGCGCCCAAGGAGAGGAGGAATCGTCCTCCTAGTAGGAGTAGGATTCATCCTTTCCTAGGAAGGAGGAAGGGGGAAGGAAAGAGAGGGAGAGGGAGAGGGAAAGAGGGGCCGTGGCCCCTCCCCTAGTCCTATTCGGACTCCCCTTGGGGGGGGGGCACGTCCTGGGCTGCTGCCCTCTCTCTCCCCTAAGGCCCACTAAGGTCCAATACTTCCCCGGGGGGTTCCGGTAACCCCTCCAGCACTCTGGTTTTCTCTGAAATCACCCGGAACACTTCCGGTGTCCGAATATAGCCGTCCAATATATCGATCTTTATGTCTCGAACATTTTGGGACTCCTTGTCATGTCCGTGATCATATCCGGGACTCCAAACTACCATAGGTACATCAAAACACATAAACTCATAATACGGATCGTCACCGAACGTTAAGCGTGCGGACCCTACGGGTTCGAGAACAATGTAGACATGACCGAGACTCATCTCCGGTCAATAACTAATAGCGTAACCTGGATGCTCATATTGGTTCCTACATATTTTACAAAGATCTTTATCGGTCAAACCACATAACACCATACATTGTTCCCTTTGTCATCGATATGTTACTTGCCCGAGATTCGATCATCGTTATCTCAATACCTAGTTCAATCTCGTTACCGGAAAGTGTCTTTACTTGTTATGTAATGCATCATCCCGCAACTAACTCATTAGTCACATTGCTTGCAAAGCTTATAGTGATGTGCATTACCGAGAGGGCCCAAAGATACCTCTCCGAGAATCGGAGTGACAAATCCTAATCTCGATCTATGCCAACTCAACAAGTACCATCAGAGACACCTGTAGAGCACCTTTATAATCACCCAGTTACGTTGTGACGGTTGGTAGCACACAAAGTGTTCCTCCGGTATCCGGGAGTCGCATAATCTCATAGTTATAGGAACATGTATAAGTCATGAAGAAAGCAATAGCAATATACTAAACGACCAAGTGCTAAGCTAAAGGAATGGGTAAAGTCAATCACATCATTCTCTAATGATGTGATCTCATTAATCAAATGACAACTCATGTCTATGGCTAGGAAACTTAACCATCTTTGATTCAACGAGCTAGTCAAGTAGAGGCATACTAGTGACAGTCTATTTGTCTATGTATCCACACATGTACTAAGTTTCTGATTAATACAATTCTAGCATGAATAATAAACATTTATCATGAAATAAGGAAATAAATAATAACTTTATTATTGCCTCTAGGGCATATTTCCTTCAATCTCCCACTCGCACTAGAGTCAATAATCTAGTTCACATCGCCATGTGATTTAACACCAATAGTTCACATCACCATGTGATTAACACCCATAGTTCACATCGCCATGTGACCAACACTCAAAGGGTTTACTAGAGTCATTAATCTTAGTTCAAATCGCCATGTGATTAACACCCAAAGAGTACTAAGGTGTGATCATGTTTTTCTTGTGCGAGAAGTTTAGTCAACGGGTCTGCCATATTCAGATCCGTATGTATTTTGCAAATTTCTATGTCAACAATGCTCTGCACGGAGCTACTCTAGCTAATTGCTCCCACTTTCAATATGTATCCATATTGAGACTTAGAGTCATCTGGATCAGTGTCAAAACTTGCATCGACGTAACCCTTTACGACGAACCTTTTGTCACCTCCATAATCGAGAAACATATCCTTATTCCACTAAGGATAATTTTGACCGTTGTCCAGTGATCTACTCCTAGATCACTACTGTACTCCCTTGCCAAACTCAGTGTAGGGTATACAATAGATCTGATACACAGCATGGCATACTTTATAGAACCTATGGCTGAGGCATAGGTAATGACTTTCATTCTCTTTCTATCTTATGCCGTGGTCGGGCTTTGAGTCTTACTCAATTTCACACCTTGTAACACAGGCAAGAACTCTTTCTTTGACTTTTCCATTTTGAACTACTTCAAAATCTTGTCAAGGTATGTACTCATTGAAAAACAAAACTTATCAAGCGTCTTGATCTATCTCTATAGATCTTGATACTCAATATGTAAGCAACTTCACGAAGGTCTTTCTTTGAAAAAATCCTTTCAAATACTCCTTTATGCTTTCCAGAAAATTCAACATTATTTCTGATCAACAATATGTCATTTACAAATACTTATCAGAAATGGTGTAGTGCTCCCACTTACTTTCTTGTAAATACAGGCTTCACCGCAAGTCTGTATAAAACTATATGCTTTGATTAACTTATAAAAGTGTATATTCCAACTCCGAGATGATTGCACCAGTCCATAGATGGATCGCTGGAGCTTGCACATTTTGTTAGCACCTTTAGGATCGACAAAACCTTCTTGTTGCATCATATGCAACTCTTTCTTTAAGAAATCCATTAAGGAATGTAGTTTTGACATCCATTTGCCAGATTTCATATAATGTGGCAATTTGCTAACATGATTCGGACAGACTTAAGCATCGCTACGAGTGAGAAAATCTCATCGTAGTCAACACCTTGAACTTTGTCAAAAACCTTTTTCGACAAGTCTAGCTTTGTAGATAGTGATACGTCTCCAACATATCTATAATTTTTTATTGTTCCATGCTATTATATATTCTGTTTTGGATGTTTAATGGGCTTATTTATACACTTTTACATTTTTTGGGGGACTAACCTATTAACCAGAGGCCCAGCCCAAATTGTTGTTTTTTTCCTATTTTAGTGTTCCGCGGAAAAAGAACATCAAACGGAGTCCAAACGGAATGAAACCTTCGGGAGCATGATTTTTGGAATAAACATGATCCAGAGGACTTGGAGTGGACGTCAGGCAACCAATGAGGAGGCCACGAGGCAGGGGGCGTGCCTACTCCCTGGGCGCGCCCTCCACCCTCGTGGGCCCCTCATGGCTCCACCGACCTACTTCTTCCTGCTATATATACCTACGTACCCTGAAAACATCAGAGGGCACCACGAAAACCTAATTCCACCGCCGCAACCTTCTGTACCTATGAGATCCCATCTTGGGGCCTTTTCCGGTGCTCCGTTGGAGGGGGCATTGATCACGGAGGGCTTCTACATCAACACCATAACCTCTCCGATGATGTGTGAGTAGTTTACCTCAGGCCTTTGGGTCCCTAGTTATTAGCTAGATGACTTCTTCTCTCTCTTTGGATCTCAATACAAAGTTCTCCTGGATTCTCTTGGAGATCTATTCGATGTAATCTTCTTTTGCATTGTGTTTGTCGAGTTTTGATGAATTGTGGGTTTATGATCAAGATTATCTGTGAACAATATTTGAATCTTCTCTGAATTCTTTTATGTATGATTGGTTATCTTTGCAAGTCTCTTCGAATTATCAGTTTGGTTTGGCCTACTAGATTGATATTTCTTGCAATGGGAGAAGTGCTTAGCTTTGGGTTCAATCTTCAGTGCTCGATCCTAGTGACAGTAGGGGAAACGACACGTATTGTATAGTTGCCATCAAGGATAAAAAGATGGAGTTTATATCATATTGCATGAGTTTATCCCTCTACATCATGTCATCTTACATAAAGCGTAACTCCGTTATTATGAACTTAATACTCTAGATGCATGCTGGATAGCGGTCAATGTGTGGAGTAATAGTAGTAGATGCAGGCAGGAGTTGGTCTACTTGTCACAGACGTAATGCCTATATACATGATCATACCTATATATTCTCATAACTATGCTCAATTCTATCAATTGCTCGACAGTAATTTGTTCACCCACCGTAATACTTATGCTATCTTGAGAGAAGCCAATAGTGAAACCTATGGCTCCGGGGTCTATTTTCCATCATACAAGTTTCCAATCTATTTTACTTTGCAATCTTTACTTTCAATTTATATCATAAAAATACCAAAAATATTTATCTTATTATTATCATCTCTATCAGATCTCACTCTTGCAAGTGGCCGTGAAGGGATTGACAACCCCTTTATCGTGTTGGTTGCGAGGTTCTTATTTTTTTGTGTAGGTATGAGGTGACTTGCACGTGGTCTCCTACTGGATTGATGCTTTGGTTCTCAAAAACTGAGGGAAATACTTACGCTGCTTTGCTGCATCACCCTTTCCTCTTCAAGGGAAAACCAACACATGCTCAAGAGGCAGCAGATAGTAACACTACTATGAGCGTCCGTCTTCCTCTTGAAGATCCATTTATTTTCTATGGCTTGCCGATCATCGAGCAAATCAACCAAAGTCCATACTTTGTTCTCATACATGTATCCCATCTCAGATTTCATGGCCTCAAGGCATTTCGCGGAATCTGGGCTGATCATCGCTTCCTCATAGTTCTTAGGCGCGTCATGGTCAAGTAACATGACCTCCAGAACAGGATTACCGTACCACTCTTGTGCGGATCTCACTCTTGTTTACCTATGAGGTTCGGTAGTAACTTGATCTGAAGTTACATGATCATCATCATTATCTTCCTCACTAATTGGTGTAGGAGCCACAGGAACAAATTTCTGTGATGAACTACGTTCCAATAAGGGACTAGGTACAGTTACCTCATCAAGTTCTAGTTTCCTCCCACTCACTTCTTTCGAGAGAAAATCCTTCTCTAGAAAGGATCCATTCTTAGCAACGAATGTCTTGCCTTCGGATCTGTGATAGAAGGTGTACCCAACTGTCTCCTTTGGGTATCCTATGAAGACACATTTCTTCGATTTGGGTTTGAGCTTATCAGGATGAAACTTTTTAACATAACCATCGCAACCCCAAACTTTAAGAAACGACAACTTTGGTTTCTTGCCAAACCTCAGTTCATATGGTGTCGTCTCAACGGATTTAGATGGTGCCCTATTTAACATGAATGCAGTTGTCTCTAATGCATAACCCCAAAACGGTAGTGGTAAATCGGTAAGAGACGTCATAGATTGCACCATATCTAATAAAGTACGGTTATGATGTTCGGGCACACCATTACGCTGTGGTGTTCCAGGTGGCGTGAGTTGCGAAACTATTCCGCATTGTTTCAAATGAAGACCAAATTCGTAACTCAAATATTCTCCTCCACGATCAGACCGTAGAAACTTTATTTTCTTATTATGATGATTTTCCACTTCACTCTGAAATTATTTGAACTTTTCAAATGTTTCAGATTTATGTTTCATCAAGAAGATATACCCATACCTGTTCAAATCATCTGTGAAGGTCAGAAAATAATGATACCCGCCGTGAGCCTCAACACTCATTAGATCGTATACATTAGTATGTATTATTTCCAATAAGTCAGTTTCTCGCTCCATTGTTTCGGAGAACAGAGTTTTAGTCATCTTGCCCACGAGGCATGGTTCGCAAGCATCAAATGATTCATAATCAAGTGATTCCAAAATCCCATCAACATGGAGTTTCTTCATGCGCTTTACACCAATATGACCTAAACGGTGGTGCCACATATAAGTTGCACTATCATTATTAACTTTGCATCTTTTGGCTTCAATATTATGAATATGTGTATTACTACGATCGAGATTCAATAAACCATTCACCTTGGGTGTATGACCTCAGAAGGTTTTATTCATGTAAACAGAATAACAATTATCCTTGACTTAAATGAATAACCTTATTGCAATAAACATGACCCAATCATATTATGCTTTACGCAAACACCAAACAACATTTATTTTAGGTTCAACACTAATCCCGAAGGTAAAGGGAGTGTGCGATGGTGATCTTATCAACCTTGGAATCACTTCCAACTCACATCATCACCTCGCCCTTAACTAGTCTCTGTTTATATTGCAACTCCCGTTTCGAGTTACTACTCTTAGCAACTGAACCAGTATCAAATACTGAGGTGTTGTTATAAACACTAGTTAAGTACATATCAATAACATGTATATCAAATATATACTTTTGTTCACTTTGCCATCCTTCTTATCCACCAAGTATCTAGGGCAGTTCCACTTCCAGTGACCATTTCCTTTGCAGTAGAAGCACTCAGTCCCAGGCTTGGGTCTAGCTTTGAGCTTCTTAATGGGAGTGCCAACTTGCTTGCCTTTCTTCTTTGCAGTTCCTCTTTCTTTCCCTATGCCCTTTTCTTGAAACTAGCGGTCTTGTTAACCATCAACACTTGATGCTATTTCTTCATTTCTACCTTCACCGATTTTAGCATCGCAAAGAGCTTGGGAATTACTTTCGTCATCCCTTGCATATAATAGTTCATCACTAAGTTCTAGCAACTTGGTGATAGTGACTGGAGAACTTTATCAATTACTATCTTATCTGGAAGATTAACTCCCACTTGATTCAAGCAATTGTAGTATCTAGACAATCTGAGCACATGCTCACTGGTTGAGCTATTCTCCTCCACCTTGTAGGCAAAGTACTATCAGAGGTCCCATACCTCTTGACACGGGCATGAGTATGATATACCAATTTCAACTCTTGGAACATCTTATATGCTCCATGGCGTTCAAAACATTTTTGAAGTCCTGGATCTAAGACGTAAAGCATGGTGCACTAAACTATCAGGTAGTCATAATACCGAGATTCTCGAACGTTCATAACGTCTGCATCTGCTCCTGCAATAGGTCTGTCACCTAGCGGTGCATCAAGAACATAATTCTTCTATGCATCAATGAGGATAATCCTCAGATCACGGACCTAGTCCACATCATTGCTACTATCATCTTTCCACATAGTTTTTCTCTAGGAACATATCAAAAATACACGGGGAGCTACATCACAAGCTATTGATCTATAACATAGATATGAAAATACTATCAGGACTAAGTTCATGATAAATTAAAATTCAACTAATCATATTACTTAAGAACTCCCACTTAGATAGACAACCCTCTAGTCGTCTAAAAGATCACGTGATCCAAATCAACTAAACCATGTTTGATCATCATGTGAAATGGAGTAGTTTTCAATGGTGAACATCACTATGTTAATCATATCTACTATATGATTCACGCTCGACCTTTCGGTCTCCAGTGTTCCAAGGCCATATCTGCATATGCTAGGCTCGTCATGTTTAACCCGAGTATTCTGCTGTGCAAAACTGGCTTGCATCCTTTGTATGTGAACATAGAGCTTATCACACCCGATCATCACGTGGTGTCTCGTGACGATGAACTGTCGCAACGGTGCATACTCAGGGAGAACACTTATATCGTGAAATTTAGTGAGAGATCATCTTATAATGCTACCGCAAAACTAAGCAAAATAAGATGTATAAAAGATAAACATCACATGCAATCAAAATATGTGACATGATATGGCCATCATCATCTTGTGCCTTTGATCTCCATCTCCAAAACACCGTCATGATCTCTATCGTCACCCGCATGACACCATGATCTCCATCATCTTGATCTCTATCAATGTGTCGTCACATGGTCATCTCACCAACTATTGCTTTTGCAACTATTGCTACCGCATAGCGATAAAGTAAAGCAATTATATGGCGCTTGCATCTTATGCAATAAAGAGACAACCATAAGGCTCCTGCCAGTTGCCGATAACTTTAATAAAACATGATCATCTCATACAACAAATTATATCTCATCACGTCTTGACCATATCACATCACAACATGCCCTGCAAAAACAAGTTAGACGTCCTCTACTTTGTTGTTGCAAGTTTTACATGGCTGCTACGGGCTGAGCAAGAACCGTTCTTACCTACGCATCAAAAACCACAATGCGGTATAGTGATTGGTCTTTAATATTAAAAAAGAACCATGTTCATTGAATCCGATTCAACTTAAGTTGGAGAAACAGACACCCACTAGCCACCTATGTGCGAAGCACGTCGGTAGAACCAGTCTCGTGTAAGCATATGCATAATGTCGGTCTGAGCCACTTGATCCAACAATACCGCCGAATCAAGAATCAACTAGTGACGGCAAGCAATATGTATATACCCACGCCCACAACTCCTTTATGTTCTACTCGTGCATATAACATCTACGCATAGACCTGGCTCTGATGCCACTGTTGGGGAACATAGTAATTTCAAAAAAATTCCTACGCACACGCAAGATCATGATGATGCATAGCAACGAGAGGGAGAGTGTTGTCTATGTACCCTCGTAGACCATAAGCGGAAGTGTTATGACAATGCGGTTGATGTAGTCGTACGTCTTCACGATCGACCGATCCTAGCACCGAGAGTACGGCACCTCTGCGATCTGCACACGTTCGGCTCAGTGACATCCCATGAACTCACGATCCAGCAGAGTGTCAAGGGACAGCTTCGTCAGCACGACGGCGTGATGACGGTGATGATGAAGCTACCGGCGCAGGGCTTCGCCTAAGCACTACGACGATATGACCGAGGTGGATTATGGTGGAGGGGGGCACCGCACACGGCTAAGAGATCAATGATCAACTTGTGTGTTCTAGTAGCGCCCAAGGAGAGGAGGAATCCTCCTCCTAGTAGGAGTAGGATTCATCCTTTCCTAGGAAGGTGGAAGGGGGAAGGAAAGAGAGGGAGAGGAAGAGGGAAAGAGGGGCCACGCCCCCTCCCCTAGTCCTATTCAGACTCCCCTTCGGGGAGGCACCCCCTGGGTTGCTGCCCTCTCTCTCCCCTAAGGCCCACTAAGGCTCAATACTTCCCCAGGGGGTTCCGGTAACCCCTCTAGCACTCTGGTTTTCTTTGAAATCACCCAGAACATTTCCGGTGTCCGAATATAGCCGTCCAATATATCGATCTTTATGTCTCGACCATTTCGGGACTCCTCGTCATGTCCGTGATCATATCCGGGACTCCAAACTACCTTCGTGACATCAAAACACATAAACTCATAATACCGATCGTCACCGAACGTTAAGTGTGCGGACCCTATGGGTTCGAGAACTATGTAGACATGACCGAGACTCATCTCTGGTCAATAACCAATAGCGGAACCTGGATTCTCATCTTGGTTCCTACATATTGTACGAAGATCTTTATCGGTCAAACCGCATAACAACATACGTTTTTCCCTTTGTCATCGGTATGTTACTTGCCCGCGATTCGATCGTCGGTATCTCAATACCTAGTTCAATCTCGTTACTGGAAAGTCTCTTTACTCGTTCCGTAATGCGTCATCCCGCAACTAACTCATTACTCACATTGCTTGCAAGGCTTAGAGTGATGTGCATTACCGAGAGGGCCCAAAGATACCTCTCCGACAATCGGAGTGACAAATCCTAATCTCGATCAATGCCAACTCAACAAGTACCATTGGAGACACCTGTAGAGCACCTTTATAATCACCCAGTTATGTTGTGATGTTTGGTAGCACATAAAGTGTTCCTCCGGTATCCGGGAGTTGCATAATCTCATAGTTATAGGAACATGT
Source organism: Triticum dicoccoides (assembly GCF_002162155.2). Classification (NCBI taxonomy): domain Eukaryota; kingdom Viridiplantae; phylum Streptophyta; class Magnoliopsida; order Poales; family Poaceae; genus Triticum; species Triticum dicoccoides. The sequence goes on along the minus strand of NC_041392.1, from coordinate 384,563,506 downwards.
ATAAGTCATGAAGAAAGCAATAGCAATATACTAAATGATCAAGTGCTAAGCTAACGGAATGGGTCAAGTCAATCACATCATTCTTTAATGATGTGATCTCGTCAATCAAATGACAACTCATGTCTATGGCTAGGAAACTTAACCATCTTTGATTCAACGAGCTAGTCAAGTAGAGGCATACTAGTGACACTCTGTTTGTCTATGTATCCACACGTGTACTAAGTTTCTGGTTAATATAATTCTAGCATTTATAATAAACATTTATCATGAAATAAGGAAATAAATAATAATTTTATTATTGCCACTAGGGCATATTTCCTTCCGACAGACAAGTCCCCAAGTGCACGGATGAAGAGAACCAACAGAAGGATCCGAAGGAGTGTCCAAGACCCGGACATCCGGCCCCAAGACTTGCATAGCCGGCCCCTAGAGAGTGCAGCCCAGTAACCAATGCTATAGAGCCCGAACATCCGGCGCCGGCCCGGAAATCCGGCCTATCCATGACAAAATGCCACCGAGCCACCTGAATATTGGCACCGGACATCCGGCCACCATGGCCCAGAAATCCACCAATCTCCTCGAAGGCCCGGACATCCGACCCCCTCTGTTTGCGCATAGTAATGGGCTGAAGCTCATGTACCCTTTAGCCCGCTAGACTATATATACTCCTTCTTCCCCAACGTTTTAGGGGTAGCAATGTGATCGCTCATGTTGGAGATAGAGCTTTGCTCCTCCACTTGCACCCCTACTCTTTTGGAGATCAAGGCCTCCTAGGAGAAGATCCCACAAGTGGATTCAAGACACCATCTAGGGAAGATCCCCTCGTGGATTCAAGACCTCCTTCATGGAGATGAACTAGTTACCCCTTGTATCCCCGTTTGTTCTATTTGGACCTTTGTTTCCCTCTTTGGGTACTTGGATATAGCACATGTGTGATTGGATCTAGTTGATTTGAGTGTTTTCCTCTTGTGTGTTCTTCATGTTCTTTGATAACCCCCCTCCAAATCATGAAAGATGGGCCCCTAGGGTTCCATCCTACATCATGTATCCTCATAGTTGAGGTTGAAGCTGCTTCCCCCATCCATCATGACACGTGTTTGTTGGTGTGGCAAACATGTGTGTCTGCCGCCCTGACTTATGCATAGGCATGCGATAGATCATACATCAAGTATCAATGCTTAATGCAAGTTAAGCCAGAGAAAACGCTCTTCATAAGATCAAGGAGCACATTAAGAAGACCAAAGTGACTCAAGAATCCCCCTAGAAGGTCTCCATTGCCGGGCTGGCTAGTCCGGCAGGGTCGAGACCACGCTTGGGGGCCAAGGCCAAGTCGCCCCAGCTAAGTCTCTGGGGCCACCAAGATCAAAACAACACCACGAGGAAGAGCCCGTGATGTGGAGCAACCTACGGACATCACCATGTCAAGAGTCCATTTCGCAAGTGACACGTGTGACATCTACTCCACACACATAAAGGTGAACTGTCTCCTTTACACATGCTCACTTGGCCCCTTCGAGGATGGTATCCTACTTGACACTCCACTCGTGTGCATGCATAGGTATTCTCGGAGCTTCACAGACGACGAGGAGGAGTGCGAGCTCGAAGGAACAACTACACCATCCACGAGGGAAGCATGGAAGCGAAGACGTAAGAAGACAGAGCTACGGAGTCTACAAAGACCGGACGACCAAGAGCCAGCAAACGTCCGACACTCTAGAGCGCCCGGACGACCGACGTCCTCCGGATGTCCGAGACACTACAACCACCGGACGACCAACCGCTACCGGAAATCCGACGCCACCTCAACAGAGCCGAATCATCGGATGTCTGACCCGCACCGGACGACCAGTCCCTCTTGAGCCATCGGACTTCCTACACCGACCGGACATCCGGTGCTTGTCTGTGCGCAGCTGCGGGCCTTGGGCCTTGTATTTCTCTCCCACTTACCCCTTCGTGGCTAAGACTATAAATAGACCTCCCCCTCCTTTTGTCTAGGGTGAGCAAATATGATAGTTCATTTCTAGTTGAGCTTTGCTCCTACATCTACTCCTGAGAGAGAGAGACACCACTCCATTGGAGGCCAAGACCTCCATCTAGCAGAAGATCGCAAGGCATTCAAGACCTCCTCACGGAGAAGATCCCTCTAGGATTCAAGCCCCCATCTCTTTGGATTTGGTTTGAAATTTACCTTCTATCTTTCCCTTTGTTATTTATGTACCCTTGTGGATCTTGTGTGTTTGATTGTCTAGTGGATGCGTGATTGGACTTTCTCTTGAGTGTTCCTCTCGTGATTTCCCGCATGTTGCCCCTCGTGTTCTTCGTGTTCTTCGCGGGATCCCCTCCAAATCGTGAAAGATCGGCCCCTAGGGTTCCACCCTACATCATCTTGGTATCATGAGCCACGTTGATCACGAATTTGGAGTCTGCCACACCATTTTCTAGCATTCTTTTGCTTGATTTCGTCCTAAATTTTGAAAATCCTCACAAAAAATGTCCCCAATTTTTTTTGTCATTTGTTGGTTTGATGATGTTTTGTTGATTTTGATCCATGGATTTGTTCTGTTTCGAGTGGATCTAGCACCTCCACATGTTTCCCCACTTTCCATCCATGAAATCTCATCAATTTTGACCCCAAAATCCCCAATTTCCGCCCAAAATTGCGTCCCGAATCTTGGATCTACCAGACGACCGACGTTTACCGGACGTCCGAACATTCCCGAAGCACCGGATGACCGACACCTTTCAGACGACCAGTGCCACCCAACAGAATGGAAATTAACGGATTTCCGGTCATTCCGGACATCCGTCCACCTGAGATCCATCACCTACAAGACGCCCGATACGTGTAGATATTGACTTCGGCTGATTTTTGTTTCGGCCATCACTAACTCATCCGAACTCTGATTTTGACGTTCTTTAGCTCATTTTGAAGCTATTGAGATCCCCCATCCCACAAAATACTACCTCCATCATTTCACTCCATAATTTTTTTTGAAATTTGGCATCTTTGCCTAGGGTCTTCACCACATCATCCGCTATTCCACCACCGACTTCCACAACCTAACACATTTTGTTACATATAGAATTAGTGGTTGCTTGAGTAGTGATTCGAGTCTCCTAAGGTGTTTTGACTACTTAGGGATGGTTACTTCTTCATGAACCACCACCATAACTTCCTCATAACCTTACCCACCATACATTTCCGCCACTTCAACTTAACCCCATTTTGTTTGAGCATGTTTGAGTTTAGCGTTGTGTCTCCTAAGTTTTTACATCTACTTAGGGACGGCGACTTCAACCCCAATTGTCAGTACAACAAACCCTGGGTCCGTTGCCCAGACTTTGCACAGGCCCAAGAACAAGATTACAAAACCAAGATCAGATCTAGGCACGATGGATTAGTTCTTTGAAGGATCAATGTGTAGATCAAGGAGACCAAGACTAGCCAGAGAGACAAGATACTGCTACGAGAAGAACCTCCCTTGTCGGGCAGGCGAGCCTGGCGAGGTTGGATTACCCCGGAAGCGAACCTCCAAGATCGCCCCGGTAGGCCTGCCGGGGCTCACGGAGGCAAACCACTCCACCTAACCACCTCACTGCGATGCACGTCATCGATCAGTGCGGTGTCAAGCTCCTAAGTGAGTAAGTGGCCGATCCCTGCCACATGGCAGCCACTTCCTATAGAGAATACCTCGAAGCGACACCCGTCCTAAGACATGTCAAGCAAGAAAGTGTGAAGCTGGCAAAACAGCCCGACAAGGCCTGTCGGGCAAGTTGTGATGTGACACAGAGCGGCGCATTTAATGCTCTCTATCAGCCTGCAGAGTTAGGTATGATAGCACTGTTCGCTACCTAAGCAGTACGTAAAGACTGATTTGCCACTGTGGTGACCCCTTGATCTATAAAAGGAGGCCCATGGCAACTGTAGAAAGGATTCAGACCCCTCACACTCATACGCACATAACTACTCTCGCCCCGAGGCAACCTTGCCGAGCAAGAGCGCTGCATTTTTCCACCATCAATCCACCAAAGCAGGAATAGGGTATTACGCCTCGTAGCAGACCGAACCTAGGTAAAACTACCCATGTGATCTCTATCATGTTGTGTTACGCTTCTCCGCTCTTTGTGCAACGTGCCCCCCCCCCTGCACCGCCAAACCAAAAGGGGGTCTTTGTCCCGATAGGTGGTCGTGGTTTCCCACGACATCTTTGTCGCCCCAGGTAGGGGGATCACTTGCGCGAACCCGAGAGCGTAAGCAGTGCGTCATCTTCATCGCCATTTTCATCATCAACGGCTCCATCGACTCTAGCGCCCAAGAAGAAGTCCGGTGCCGCCGCTCACCCGTCCACCTCGAAGGCCCCGTCAAGCGCGACCATCAACATCGCGGGGAATGCGGAGATGCAGGAGGATGCGGGCACTGCGGGGGATATGGTCGGTGCAGGCGGCGTTGTCACCACCTCCCCCGCGGCCAAAGCAGGAGCGGGTGGCACTGGAGAAGGACAACACCAACAACATCCCGGTGACCACGCCCCCGTGAGGTACGGGTAGAGAGCTTATTCCTCCTGTCCCTCCCGGCCTGGACGAGGGGCATAGCCACGACTGTGAAGTTCATCCCGAGGTGAAACATAATCCTACGGCCGCCCCATCATGGGCGCGATCGCGGGACATGCACTGCCCTGGAGCAAACTGGCCCAACCAATGCTTCGAGCGGAGTCGTTAGGCCACGAGCGCCATCACCTCGTCACCATGCCATCCTAGCGACTAGCTCCCGATGACGGGAGCCCGGCGCAGCCACTGCCGGCACTGTTAGTAGCCGGGCGGCTCTGCGGTCTACATCATCATCACCAATGCCAAGCACCGCTTCGTAGGCCATGGCGTGGGCCCAGTTGCTGTTGAGGTTTCCACCGGCAGCTGATCAGATGGATGAGTGGAGAGCCACCATTCAGAGTTTGATTGGCTTTGCCGAGGCTGGAGGCTCACAACAAACTAGCCTGCCATTGCCTCCCGAGACGGTGACGGCAACCCACATTGCTGGCCGTGCGGAAGGGGCCACCCCCATAGCACAATCCCCACTGCGGCAACCAGCACGAGGGCCACGCAACCAAGAGCTTTATGCCATCTCGATGGCTTTGTCCGAGCCTCGAGCACATCAAGGCCGACGACGAGCCTCGGGACAGGCTGATGGAGGGCGCGGATGTCACCATCGAGCGACGCCGCGATGACCACTGGCAGTCCAATGGGCACCATGGCCCCGACATCGATGAGCATGCGCCCAGCAAAGGCGGGTACCTGGCTTTCGAGGCTGGGTGCCCGCCTTCACCCGTGAGCTGCGGCAAGTCTGTTGGTCGTCTGCTCACACGTTCAAGCCAGAGATTCTAGAGAAGTATGATGGGAGACTGAACCCGACAGAGTTCTTGAGCATCTACACAATCGCTATTCAAGATGCCGGGGGAATAGATGAGTAGGTTTTTGCCAACTACTTCCCTTTGGCACTCAAGCCAAACGTGAGGTCTTGGCTGATGCATATGTCGGAGAACTCCATCTCGACCTGGGCTGACCTGTGCCATGAGTTTGTTGGCACCTTCACGGGCGGCCACCAAGAACCAGGGTGGCCTAGCGATTTGCATCTTCTACCGGAGAAGGAAGGAGAGATTCCACGGAAGTACATGCAGAGGTTCAGCCGAGTCCACAGGAACATTCCAGAAATCCACCCGGCAGATGTGATAGCTACGTTCCAGTCCAACGTACGCAACCATCAGATACGATCCAAGATGAACGTATGGTTGCCCAACAATGTGAAGGAACTTTACTCCTTGGTGCACGAGTGTGCTCGGGTGGAGGAGGGAGGAAACTCCCTAAAGAAGAGGATGGCGTCGACATCAACTCAGAAGATGATGACGAGGCCATCAGTCAGAACAATAAGAACAATAAGCGCAACAAGAAGCACAAGGATAAAGTAGTGATGACCATTGAGGCATCGGGCACACCTAGTACCGGCAGTAAGGCTAAGGCCAAAGCCCCTGGCAAGGAAGTTGCCGTGTGGACTGGCTGCCGGGAGGCTGCGGCTGCTGAGAAAGCTGGGAAAGGTGATGGGCCGTATTGCAAGATTCATCAGACCAAGGGCCACGATCTCCAGGAATGTCACCAGGTTGAGCAGCTCGTCAAGAAGCAGATGGCTGAATATGGAAAGCGTGATAAGGAAAAAGGTCAGAATGGCGATGGCGGGAAGGGCCGAGGCGGTGAAGCAAATCGCCCCGGCAAGGCTCTTCGGAACCAAGGAAAACTTGCCGGGGGCAGAGAGAAGGAAGATTGTGGGGATGGCAGTGATGGAGGGGATGAAGAGGAAACCAGCAAGCATGAATTCCAGAAGGCCACTAACGTCCTCTACATTAACGGAGGTGCATCTCTGCACTCCTCTCACCGCCAACTTAAACGGTAGGCGCTTGAGGTCAATGCCGTGGAGCCAGCGGCAGAGTCTCGGAAGCCGCACAAATGGTCACACATACCCATCATCTTTGATGAAGAGGACCATCCTGACAGCACCACTGTGGTAGGATGCTTCTCGTTGTTGGTTTGACCAATGATCCGCAACCTCAAAGTCACAAAGATGTTGGTTGACGGTGGGGCCGGGTTGAATTTGATTTCCCCAAAGGTCATCAGCAAATTTCAGATAGCAGAGGAAGAACTCAAGGTCACGGGTCATGTTTCAAGGAATCAACCCCGGTAGGAGTCATCCTAAGGGAAAGATCATGTTGCCGGTGACATTCAGAGGGGAGTTGAACTACCAGACTGAGAAGGTTGTGTTTGATGTGGTAAACCCCCCTGTCGTATAATAAAATCCTTGGACGCCCAGCTCTGGCAAAATTCATGGCGGCATCCCACTATGCCTACAACACCTTGAAGATGCCAGGGCTAGCGGGAGTCATTTCCATTCCGTCTGACGAGAAGGACGCAATTATTTTCGTGGATAAGATGTACCAGGATGCAGTTGCGGTAGAGGCCACGGAAGCCATAATTCCCACCAAGGATGTCAAAGGAAAGAAGAAGGCTAGAAGGGACACCAGCAAGGAATCTGCGAAGCGTACCTCTTTGGAGTGTGTTGCGCCTGTTGATGACTTGCTAGAGAGTTCAAACATCCAGAGATCCAAGGCCGCCACACCTCCTGTGAAAAAGGTCCCGGCAGGGCTGGGGCACTGCCACCCTTGATGACAAATAGGAAATCACACTCATTACCTTCATGCGGGTGAATATCGATGTGTTAGCTTGGAAACCATCTGATAACCCCGGTGTTCCCAGGGAGGTAATCGAGCACCACCTTGCTTTCTGCCCGAACGCCCGACCCATCAAGCAGAAGGTCCGAAAGCATACTTTGGAGCGGTAGAAGTTCATTGCAGAAGAGATCAAGAAACTTGAGGCAGCTGGTTTGGTCAGAGGAGCACTGCATCCAACGTAGTTAGAAAACCTAGTGGTCATACGCAAGGCTAATGGAAAATGGAGGCTTTACATAGATTTCACATACCTTAACAGGGCCTACCCAAGGGATATATTTCCCTTGCCGCGCATCGACTAGATTGTGGATTCCACTTCAGGATGTGAGTTGCGCTCTTTTTTGGATGCATACTCTGGATATCATCATATCTTTATGTCCAAGGAAGACGAAGAAAAGACCTCATTCATCACCCCATGTAGCACATATTGCTTCATGCACATGCCTTTTGGGTTGAAGAGTGCCGGGTCCACTTCTGCGAGAGCAGTCCAGATTGGTTTTGAATCACAGTTGCATAGGAACATTGAAGCCTATATGGATGATATTGTGGTCAAGACCGAGGATAGATCAACCCTCATCCAGGATTTAGAAGAGATGTTTTCCAATGTGCGCAAGATCAACTTGAAGCTGAACCCAGAGAAGTGCGTGTTTGGCGTTCCCTCCGGCAAGCTACTGGGTTTCTTTGTGTCCCATCGCGGCATAGAGGCGAACCCCGACAAGATCAAGGTTATCGAGTAGATTCAGGCACCCAAGACAGTTAAGGACGTGAGGCGTTTGACAAGGTGTGTTCTGCGCTTAGAAGATTGATCTCCAAGTCTGCCGAGCGCGCCTTGCCGTTCTTCAAGATCTTGAAGAAGGCAGGATCCATGAAGTGGACCTCGGAAGCATATACAACATTGCAAGATTTGAAAGACCTACTTGTCCTCTGTGCCCACTTTGGTTGCTCCCAAACCACAAGGGCCGTTGCTGCTATATTTGGCAGCAACTAATCAAGTGGTTAGTGCAACGGCGCAGCAGGAAGTGGAGGAAGTAGCAACTTCAGCTAGTTTCCCTTCAGGGGGGAGAGAGTGAGAATAGCCCAGCAAGGCCAGATATGGATTAGGGCAAAGAAGAGCACATCAGTGTAGACCACCCCAAGGACGCGGCAAGGAAGAAAGTGGTGCAGCGCCCAATGTACTTCGTTAGCTCCCTATTGCAGGGGGCTAGATCCAGGTACTTTGGTGTGCAAAAGTTGATTTTTGGCCTCGTCATGGCCTCAAGGAAACTGCGCCATTACTTCCAAGCCCATGAGATTATGGTCGTCACCCGCTTTCCTTTGCAAAGGATACTCGAAAACCCCGAGGCTACCGGAAGAATAGTGGAGTGGGCATTGGAGTTATCCTGCTTTGGTCTGAGATTTGAAAGCACATCAACAATTCAAAGCAGGGCATTGGCAGAGTTTATTGCATAATGGATGCCATCCCCTGATGAAGAAGTGTTGGAAACAGTTATTCCTGGCAAGGAAGCACCCCAAGAATGGATGAGGTATTTCGATGGTGCGTTCTCCCTACAAGGTGCAGGGGTTGGCGTGCTTCTCGTTCCTCCCACCGGAGAGCACCTGAAGTACGTCATCCAAATGCATTTTCTCCGGGAGGAAGCGACCAACAATACAACAGAGTATGAAGAGCTCCTTGCCGGGCTCAGGATTGCCACTGAATTGGGAATCAAGAAGCTGATCATTCGTGCAGATTCACAACTTGTGGTGAGACAAGTCAACGAGGATTACCAAAGTCCATTGATGGGGGCATACACTAAGGAAGTGAGAAGACTAGAGGACTGATACGTCTCCAACGTATCTACAATTTTTGATTGCTCCATGCTATTATATTATCTATTTTGGATGTTAATGGGCTTATTTTTACACTTCTATATTATTTTTGGGACTAACGTATTAACCGGAGGCCCAGCACAAATTGCTGTTTTTTGCCTATTTTAGAGTTTCGTCGAAAAGGGAATATCAAACGGAGTCCAAATGGAATGAAACCTTCGGGAGCGTTATTTTTGAAACAAACGTGATCCAGGAGACTTGGAGTGGACGTCAAGAAACAATTGAGGAGGCCACAAGGCAGGGGGGCACGCCCACCCCCCCTGGGCGCGCCCTCCACCCTCGTGGGCCCCTCGTCGCTCCACTAACATACTTCTTCCTCCTATATATATCCATATATCCCCAGAACATCCAGGAGCACCACGAAACCCTATTTCCACCGCGGCAACCTTCTATACCCAAGAGATCCCATCTTGGGGCCTTTTCCGGAGCTCCGCCGGAGGGGGCATTGACCACGGAGGGCCTCTACATCAACTCCATGGCCCCTCCGATGATGTGTGAGTAGTTTACTTCAGACCTTCGGGTCCATATCTAGTAGTTAGATGGCTTCTTCTCTCTCTTTGGATCTCAATACAAAGTTCTCCTCGATTCTCTTAGAGATTTATTCGATGTAATATTCTTTTGCGGTGTGTTTGTCGAGATTCGATGAATTGTGGGTTTATGATCAAGTTTATCTATGAACAATATTTGAATCTTCTCTGAATTCTTTTATGTATGATTGGTTTATATTTGCAAGTCTCGTCGAATTATCAGTTTGGTTTGGCCTACTAGACTGATCTTTCTTGTAATGGGAGAAGTGCTTAGCTTTGGGTTCAATCTTGCGGTGCTCGATCCTAGTGACAGAAAGGGAATCGACACGTATTGTATTGTTGCCATCGAGGATAAAAATATGGGGTTTACATCATATTGCATGAGTTTATCCCTCCACATCATGTCATCTTGCTTAAGGCGTTACTCTGTTCTTATGAACTTAATGCTCTAGATGCATGCTGGATAGCGGTCGATGTGTGGAGTAATAGTAGTAGATGCAGAATCGTGTCAGTCTACTTGTCGCAGACGTGATGCCTATATACATGATCATGCCTAGATATTCTCAAAATTATTCGCATTTCTATCAATTGCTCGACAGTAATTTGTTCACCCATCGTAATATTTATGCTTTCTTGAGAGAAGCCACTAGTGAAACCTATGGCCCCCAGGTCTATTCTCCATCATATAAGTTTCTAATCTATTTTATTTTGCAATCTTTACTTTCAATCTATATCATAAAAATACCAAAAATATTAATCTTATTATTATCATCTCTATCAGATCTCACTCTTGCAAGTGGCCGTGAAGGGCTTGACAACCCCTTTCTCGCATTGGTTGCGAGGTTCTTATTTGTGTGTGTAGGTACGAGGTGACTCGTGTGTGGTCTCCTACTGGATTGATACCTTGGTTCTCAAAAACCGAGGGAAATACTTACCCTACTCTACAACATCACCCTTTCCTCTTCAAGGGAAAATCAATGCAGTGCTCAAGAGGTAGCAAGAAGGATTTCTGGCGCCGTTGCCGGGGAGATCTACGCCAAGTCAAGACATACCAAGTACCCATCACAACTCTTATCCTTCGCATTACATTATTTGCCATTTGCCTCTCGTTTTCCTCACCCCACGTCACCCTTGCCATTTTATTCGCCCTCTTTTTCCGTTCCCCTTCTCTTTTTCAATTTGCCTCTTTTTCTTCTTTGCTTGTTTGCTTGTATGTTGGATTGCTTGCTTGTCACGATGGCTCAAGATAATACTAAATTATGTGACTTTACCAATACCAACAATAATGATTTTATTAGCACTCTGATTGCTCCTCTTACCGATGCTAAATCTTGTGAAATTAATACTACTTTGCTGAATCTTGTCATGAAAGATCCGTTTTCTGACCTTCCTAGTGAAGATGTTGCTACACATCTAAACAACTTTGTTGATTTGTGTGATATGCAAAAGAAGAAAGATGTGGATAATGATATTGTGAAACTAAAGCTATTTCCGTTTTCGCTTAGAGATCGTGCTAAAGCTTGGTTTTCGTCTTTGCCTAAAAATAGTATTGATTCATGGAATAAGTGCAAAGATGCTTTTATCTCTAAGTATTTTCCTCCCGCTAAGATCATCTCTCTTAGAAATGATATTATGAATTTTAAGCAACTTGATCATGAGCATGTCACACAAGCTTGGGAGCGGATGAAATTAATGATACGTAATTGCCCTACACATGGTTTGAATCTTTGGATGATTATACAAATTTTTTATGCCGGATTGAATTTTGCTTCTAGATATCTTTTAGATTCGGCCGCGGGAGGCACTTTTATGGAAATCACTTTAGGAGAAGCTACCAAACTCCTAGATAATATTATGGTTAATTATTCTCAATGGCACACGAAAAGATCTACTAGTAAAAAAGTGCATGCAATTGAAGAGTTAATGTTTTGAGTGGAAAGATGGATGAACTTATGAAATTGTTTTCTAATAAGAGTGCTCCTACTTATCCTAATGATATGCCGTTGTCTACTTTGATTGAGAATAATAATGAATCTATTGATGTGAATTTTGTTGGTAGGAACAATTTTGGTAACAACGCGTATAGAGGTAATTTTAATTCTAGGCCGTTTCCTAGTAATTCCTCTAATAATTATGGTATTTCCTACAACAATTCTTATGGAAATTATAATAATATGCCCTCTGATTTTGAATCTAGTATTAAAGAATTTATTAGTTTGCAAAAGAGTTTCAATGCTTTGATTGAAGAAAAATTGCTTAAGATTGATGAGTTGGCTAGGAACGTGGATAGAATTTCTCTTGATGCTGATTCTTTGAAACTTAGATCTATTCCACCTAAGCATGATATAAATGAGTCTCTCAAAGCCATGAGAATTTCCAGTGATGAGTGCAAAGAAAGAACCGCTAGGATGCGTGAAAAAAGAGATTGCTTTGTGAAAGCGTGTTCTTCTAGTCTTCATGATAATAAAGATGAAGATCTAAAAGTGATTGATTTGTCCCCTATTAAATCTTTCTTTTGCAATATGAATCTTGATAATGATGGGACTGGAGAAGAGTCAACTTTAGTTAGAAGGCGTCCCAAAAATTCAGAGTTTTTAGATCTTAATGCAAAAATTGTTAAAAGTGGGATTGAAGAGGTTAAAACTTTAAATACCAATGAACCCACTATCTTGGATTTCAAGGATTTTAATTATGATAATTGCTCTTTGATAGATTGTATTTCGTTGTTGCAATCCGTGCTAAATTCTCCTCATGCTTATAGCCAAAATAAAGCTTTTACTAAACATATCATTGATGCTTTGATGCAATCTTATGAAGAAAAACTTGAGTTGGTAGTTTCTATCCCTAGAAAAACTTTATGATGAGAGGGAACCTACAATTAAAATTAAAATTAAAGATCATGAATGTTATGCTTTGTGTGATTTGGGTGCTAGGTTTCCGTGAATTTGATGATTGTTCTTTAAACTTGCACCTTGCGGATTACACTATTAAGAAACCTATGTGAAATATTAATGATGTTCTTATTGTTGCAAATAGGAATTATGTGCTCGTAGATTTCATTGTTCTTGATATAGATTGCAATCATTCATGTCCTATTATTCTTGGTAGACCTTTCCTTAGAATAATTGGTGCAATTATTGATATGAAGGAAGGGAATATTAGATTCCAATTTCCGTTAAGGAAAGGCATGGAACACTTCCCTAGAAAGAAAATTAAATTACCATATAAATATATTATGAGAGCCACTTATGGATTGCCTACCAAAGATGGCAATACCTAGCTAGGGGCGTTAAACGATAGCGCTTGTTCGGAGGCAACCCAATTTTATTTTTTTCCTTGCTTTTTGCTCATGTTTAGTAATAAATAATTTATCTAGCCTCTGTTTTGGTTGTGTTTTTTGTGTTTAATTAGTGTTTGTGCCTAGTAGAACCGTTGGGAAGACTTGGGGAAAGTCTTTTTGATATTGCTGTAAAAACAGAAACTTTAGCGCTCACGAGAATTGCTGCAATTTTTTATTGGAGAGTTATATTTAGTTAATTATTTTTGAAGATGATTAATAGATAAATTCCACACGTCCAAGACTTTATTTTATAATTTTTGAGGTTCCAGAAGTTTGCGTTAGTTACAGATTACTATAGACTGTTCTGTTTTTGACAGATTCTGTTTTTCGTGTGTTGTTTGCTTATTTTGATGAATCTATGGCTAGTAAAAGATTTTATAAACCATAGAGAAGTTGGAATACAGTAGGTTTAACACAAATATAAATAAATAATGAGTTCATTATAGTACCTTGAAGTAGTGTTTTGTTTTATTTCTCTAACGGAGCTCACGAGATTTTCTTGTTAAGTTTTGTATTGTGAAGTTTTCAAGTTTTGGGTAATGATTTGATGGATTATGGAACAAGGAGTGGCAAGAGCCTAAGATTGGGGATGCCCATGGAACCAAAAGGTAAAATACAAGGACGCCAAAAAGCCTAAGCTTGGGGATGCCCCGGAAGGCATCCCCTCTTTTGTCTTCGTTCATCGGTAACTTTACTTGGAGCTATATTTTTATTCGCCACATGATATGTGTTTTGCTTGGTGCGCCTTGTATGATTTGAGTCTTTGATTTTTAGTTTACCACAATCATCCTTGCTGTACACACCTTTTGAGATAGACACACATGCATTAGAATTTATTAGAATACTCTATGTGCTTCACTTATATCTTTTGAGCTATATAGTTTTTGCTCTGGTGCTTCACTTATATCTTTTAGAGCACGGCGGTGGTTCTATTTTATAGAAATAAATGATCTCTCATGCTTCACTTATATTATTTTGAGAGTCCTTTAGAACAACTTGGAAATTTGCTTTTAGGCATTATAAAAACTTTCATATAAGTGCATTGAATATTAAGAGAAGATTGATACTTGATGGTTGTTTTGAGATATGGAGATGGTGATATTAGAGTCATGCTAGTTGAGTAGTTGTGAATTTGAGAAATACTTGTGTTGAAGTTTGTGATTCCCGTAGCATGCACGTATGCTGAAACCGTTATGTGATGAAGTCGGAGCATGATTTATTTATTGATTGCCTTCCTTATGAGTGGCGGTCGGGGACGAGCGATGGTCTTTTCCTACCAATCTATCCCCCTAGGAGCATCCGCGTAGTACTTTGTTTCGATAACTAATAAATTTTTGCAATAAGTATGTGAGTTCTTTATGACTAAGGTTGAGTCCATGGATTATACGCACCCTCACCTTTCCACCGTTGCTAGCCTCTCTAGTACCGCGCAACTTTCGCCGGTACCATTTACCTTCCTCAAAACAGCCACCATACCTACCTATCATGGCATTTCCATAGCCATTCCGAGATATATTGCCATGCAACTTTCCACCGTTCCATTTGCTATGACATGCTTCATCATTGTCATATTGCCATGCATGATCATGTAGTTGACATCGTATTTGTGGCAAAGCCACCGTTCATAATTTTTTCATACATGTCACTCTTGATTCATTGCATATCCCGGTACACCGCCGAAGGCATTCACATAGAGTCATATTTTGTTCTAAGTATTGAGTTGTAATTCTTGAGTTGTAAGTAAAAAAGAAGTGTGATGATCATCATTATTAGAGCATTGTCCCAATGAGGAAAGGATGATGGAGACTACGATTCCCCCACAAGTCGGGATGACACTCCGGACGAAAAAAAGAAAAGAGTCCAAAAGAAAAAAAGAGAAAGAAGGCCCAAATAAAAAATGAGAGAAAAAGAGAGAAGGGACAATGTTACTATCCTTTTTCCACACTTGTGCTTCAAAGTAGCACCATGATCTTCATGAAAGAGAGTCTCCTATGTTGGCACTTTCATAAACTATTGGGAATTTTACATTATAGAACTTGGCTTGTATATTCCAATGATGGGCTTCCTCAAATTGCCCTAGGTCTTCGTGAGCTAGCAAGTTGGATGCACACCCACTTAGTTTCTTTTGTTGAGCTTTCATAGACTTATAGCTCTAGTGCATCCGTTGCATGGCAATCCCTACTCTCTCACATTAATATCTATTGATGGGCATCTCCATAGCCCATTGCTACGCCTAGTGGATGTGAGACTATCTTCTCCCTTTTTGTCATCTCCACAACCACCATTCTATTCCACCATAGTGTTATATCCATGGCTCACGCTCATGTATTGCGTGAAGATTGAAAAGGTTTGAGAACACCAAAAGTATGAAACAATTGCTTGGCTTGTCATCAGGGTTGTGCATGACTTAATATTTTGTGTGATGAAGATAGAGCATAGCCAGACTATATAATTTTGTAGGGATAACTTTCTTTGGCCATGTTATTTTTAGAAGACATGATTCCTTAGTTAGTATTCTTGAAGTATTATTATTTCTATGTCAATATTAAACTTTTATCTTGAATCTTTCGAATCTGAACATTCATGCCACAATAAAGAAAAATTACATTGAGAAATATATTAGGAAGCATTCCACATCAAAAATTCTGTTTTTATCATTTACCTACTCGAGGACGAGCAGGAATTAAGCTTGGGGATGCTTGATACGTCTCCAACGTATCTATAATTTTTGATTGCTCCATGCTATTATATTATCTATTTTCGATGTTAATGGGCTTATTTTTACACTTTTATATTATTTTTGGGACTAACCTATTATCCGGAGGCCCAGCCCAAAATGCTGTTTTTTTTGCCTATTTTAGAGTTTCGGCGAAAGGGAATATCAAATGGAGTCCAAACGGAATGAAACCTTTGGAAGCGTTATTTTTGGAACAAACATGATCCAGGAGATTTGGAGTGGACATCAAGAAACAATCGAGGAGGTCACGAGGCAGGGGGACGCGCCCACCCCCCTGAGCGCGCCCTCCACCCTCGTGGGCCCCTCGTTGCTCCACCGACGTACTTCTTCCTCCTACATATATCCATATACCCCGAAAACATCCAGGAGCACCACGAAACCCTATTTCCACCACCGCAACCTTTTGTACCCAAGAGATCCCGTCTTGGGGCCTCTTCCGGAGCTTCGTCCGAGGGGGCATTGATCACGGAGGGCCTCTACATCAACTCCATGGCTCCTGCGATGATGTGTGAGTAGTTTACTTCAGACCTTCGGGTCCATAGATAGTAGCTAGATGGCTTCTTCTCTCTCTTTGGATCTCAATACAAAGTCCTCCTCGATTCTCTTGGAGATCTATTCGATGTAATCTTCTTTTGCGGTGTGTTTGTCGAGATCCGATAAATTCTGGGTTTATGATAAAGTTTATCTATGAACAATATTTGAATCTTCTCTGAATTCTTTTATGTATGATTGGTTTATCTTTGCAAGTCCCTTTGAATTATCAGTTTGGTTTGGCCTACTAGATTGATCTTTCTTGCAATGGGAGAAGTGCTTAGCTTTGGGTTCAATCTTGCGGTGCTCGATCCCAGTGACAGAAAGGGAATCAACACGTATTGTATTGTTGCCATCGAGGATAAAAAGATGGGGTTTACATCATATTGCATGAGTTTATCCCTCTACATCATGTCATCTTGCTTAAGGCGTTACTCTGTTCTTATGAACTTAATACTCTAGATGCATGCTGGATAGCAGTCGATGTGTGGAGTAATAGTAGTAGATGCAGAATCATTTCGGTCTACTTGTCACGGACGTGATGCCTATATACATGATCATGCCTAGATATTCTCATAATTATTCGCTTTTCTATCAATTTCTCGACAGTAATTTGTTCACCCACAGTAATATTTATGCTTTCTTGAGAGAAGCCACTAGTGAAACCTAAGGCCCCAGGTCTATTCTCCATCATGTAAGTTTCCAATCTATTTTGTTTTGCAATCTTTACTTTCAATCTATATCATAAAAATACCAAAAATATTTATCTTATTATTATCATCTCTATCAGATCTCACTCTTGCAAGTGGCCGTGAAGGGCTTGACAACACCTTTATCGCGTTGGTTGCGAGGTTATTATTTGTGTGTGTAGGTACGAGGTGACTCGCGCGTGGTCTCCTACTAGATTGATACCTTGGTTCTAAAAAACTGAGGGAAATACTTACGCTGCTCTACCGCATCACCCTTTCCTCTTCAAGGGAAAACCAACGCAGTGCTCAAGAGGTAGCAAGGAGCACTTTGACGGATTGCAAACAAAGCACGTACCCCGTGTGGAAAACAACATTGCTGATCATCTGTCAAAGTGTGTTGCGTAGAAGCTTCCTCTGGAACTAGGAACTTTTGTTCTCCATCTTGCTCAACCCTCTGTATCCCCAGCAACAATGGCCCGAAAGAGGAGGAAGTTGGACTCCGGTAAGCCTCTCCCGATAGAGCCTCTCAGGGCTCCTGGTAGGGACCCTGCCGGAAACAACTCCCCTTTGAATGTCGGGCTGCACCCTCCTGCCGGACCACTGACCCCCGCGGTCGAGGAACGCGCCCCCGCGAATGAGGAGGTGCCGTTAGTCGTTGCTGCCGAGCCTCAGGCTCCAACTTGGGCAAGGCACATAGTCCACTTCCTCCAAACCAGAGAAGTTTCCGAAGAGCAAGAAGAAGCTGAAGGAGTAGCCCGGTGGGCCAGTATGTATCTGTTTGTCGATGACACTCTATACAGAAGGAGGCCCAATGTAGCGAAATTGAAGTGCGTCTACTAGGAAGAAGGAAAGGAACTACTGGCTGAGATACACAGAGGCATGTGCGGCTCCCTCATTGGATCAAGGGCATTAGTTGGGAAAGCATTCCGACAAGGATTCAATTGGCTGACAGCCCTCCAAGATGCGGTTGAGCTAGTCACCAAATGTGAAGCTTGCCAGTTCCATTCCAAAAACAACCACCTGCCCACACAAGCTCTTCGGACAATTCCTTTGTCATGGTCGTTTTCGGTCTGGGGGCTCGATATCCTCGGCCCTTTCGCCCAAGTTGCCAGTGCTTTGAATTCTTGTTCGTTGCTATTGACAAATTTACAAAGTGGTCGGAAGTAGCTGCCATGAGAAAGTTGACTGCTCAGTCAGCTATCAAGTTCTTAAAAGAATTGGTGTACCGTTTTGGAGTCCCGACAAGGATCAATACCGACAACGGCACCCAGTTCACGAGCCGCGCCTTCATGCAATATGTTCATGCCCTCGGAAGCAAGGTCTCATTTGCCTCTGTCACACATCCCAGAAGCAATGGGCAAGCTGAGAGGGCGAACACTGAAGTGCTGTGAGGACTCAAGACAAGAACCTTTGATACGCTGCAGAAGCACGGCAGTCGGTGGATCGATGAGCTGCCAGCAGTTCTCTGGTCCCTCAGAACGACACCAAATCGAGCTACCGGGCAGACTCCCTTCTCCCTAATCTATGGGGCAGAAGCAGTTATCCCCACAGAACTCATTTACGGGTCACCTCGAGTGCTTGCCTACGATGAAGTAGCGCATGTTCAACATCGGCGTGATGACGCTGTGCTTCTCGAGGAGGACCGTCTCCGGGGTACTACGCATGCTGCACACTACCAGCAAACCCTGCTTCGCTATCACGGCCGCAAGGTTCATGCCCGGTGTTTTGAGGAAGGCGACCTTGTCCTTAGGCGCGTTCAGTCCGCCAAGGGTGCAAACAAGTTGACGCCAAAGTGGGAAGGCCCTTACCGGGTAGTACGAGTCACCAGACCTGGCACAGTTCTTCTGGAGACAGGAGATGGCATTCAATTGCAAAACTCATGGAATATTGAGCATCTCCGCAAGTTCTACCCGTAAGGTGCGGTTGTTCGGACCTGCCCGGCGGCCACCCTTTTGTACATGCCTTGCCTCAGTTGCATGTAACCCCTTGTACAAAGCCAGGCGCAGACCCTGTGCAATAGAGAAATAAATGAAGCCCCCCCCCCGACAAGTTGCATGCATGCATAAGCATTTCATGAGCATTGCATGTTCATGTAGATAAGATCGCATCTGGCATCATTTTCATCTGCATAAATTGCAGGCTCCTACTGAAGACTTGGTCTCCAAGAGGAAATGGAAAGATGAGCCTACACTGTGATCTACAGCAAGCCAAACAAATAAGTTCTTTCTATTGTCAATACATGTTCTGTAAGTAAAGACTTGTGCATAAGAAAACCTCGCCGCTTTTTGAAACTTAGGTGCTCCCATCCCGCGACTCGAACGTTGCTTCGGTCAAGATGGTGGCAGTGGCCTTTGGTAAAAAAGATTGGCGGGGGCTGGTCCCTATTCATGATTTGTGCCCGGTAGGCCTAACTTCCCGACAATAAAACAGAGGGCACCGGGAGGGTAGCTTGCCGGGGGAAACTTGTTTACTTAGAAATATAGAGTCATCCCACCTCCACATGGACATATACATGCATGAGTCCCTGACAAGGTTTATCTTTTTTCATTAATGTGCCGATCAAACAAGTACAGACCTTACAGAACACAAACATGGATTCAAGAGATTACATTATTTGAACTAAAATTTAGCAAGTGCCTACAGACATAAGATTGAAAAAAGATAAAATGCCCATGATGCTTTCACTCTGTCATCTCCTTCAAAACTACAGGGGAGACGAAGAAGTCAGAGGGAAGTCTTGGCCGGGATTCGACGCCTCCCCAAGATCAGGGTGGCGCCGTTTCCTAGCTAGGAGGAAGAAACCAGAGCGCAGGAGCGGATGGTGACGCTGCTGGAAGCCTAGACAAGGGCAGCGGAGTCTCCGGCAAACACGACTCGTTAGAACGGTCGCCCCGTTCTTGACGCTTCGAAGCTTGCCGCCACCTTCCGTACCGCTACCGTCCGAAGCCCCTGTCACGACAGCCAAATCAGGCGCCACGCTCTCCGAGTAATCCCGCAAAGAGCATGTGTTGTAGGGTGAAACCCTAAGATGGATCTTTTCACACTTGGAGGGGGAAAAGGAGATGAACAACAAGAGCACAAAGAGGAAAATCACTCCAACAATACCCAATACACATCCACTAGTATAGCAAACACAAGGTCTACAAGTTCACAAACACAATCAAAGGAAAAGATACAATGATAAGGTTCTTCCCACTCATAGGAGATGAGGTCTTGAAGGTAGTCTTCTCCTTGGGGAGATCTTGAAATCCACAAGGATTCTTCCCTAAGGGGTCTTGATCCATAAGAGGGAAGGTAGAAGGAGCAAAGCTCACAAATATCTCATCTAATACTTTGTTAACCCTAAACATGGTCCTGGGTAGGACTTATATAGCCTTGGGGTTGAAGTAGATGAAGGGGAGGCGAAGAGGCAATCTCAGACGGCCATCCTGGGAGGCCCATTGAGGGAGTCCTGGATAAGGGGGTGTTCGGATAGCCGTACTATACCTTCAGCCGGACTCCTGGACTATGAAGATACAAGATTGAAGACTTCATCCCGTGTCCGGAAGGGACTTTCCTTGGCGTGGAAGGCAATCTTGGCGATACGGATATACAGATCTCCTACCATTGTAACCGACTTTGTGTAACCCTAACCCTCTCCGATGTCTATATAAACCGGTGGGTTTTAGTCCGTAGGACAACATACACAACAACAATCATACCATAGGCTAGCTTCTAGGGTTTAGCCTCTACGATCTCGTGGTAGATCTACTCTTGTACTACCCATATCATCAATATTAATCAAGCAGGACGTAGGGTTTTACCTCCATCGAGAGGGCCCGAACCTGGGTAAAACTTCGTGCCCCTTGCCTCCTGTTACCATCCAGCCTAGACACATAGTTCGGGACCCCCTACCCGAGATCCGCCAGTTTTGACACCGACACCCATGCCCGTGCGCACGGGGTTCTACAGCCGTAGCTCCCTATGTAGCCCGTGGGCACGGGATCTCGGGAGCCCGTGCGCACGGGGTCGCTTGGGACTTCCTGTCCAGCTGCGGTTCGGCTTGTTCTTGATCCTTGGTGGCTTGGGTCACTTCTCCTTGGACTTGGTGGTGCTCCTTAGCTACTTGGTGATGTTCCTCTTCATATCTAATGAGGCATAGAGTTTTTTGGTGAGGTAGCAACCAAGTTCCATTTGTATCCATATGCAAGTCAAGTAGGAAGGAGTTCACCTCGGTCTCCAATGTACGTGCTCTAGCTCTTGTCATAGGTCTATGTGGGGCTTAATGTGTTGATGTAGAGTCCATGGGGATGATGGAAGGATGCTCCACATCATCTCACCCCCTCGGAGAGATCCGTTCATGGATCATGATCTTCATCACCATGGTACTTGGCCAAGTCTTTGACGTTGAAGATGTCGCTTACGGTGTACTTGTCGCGTGGGATGTCAATCTTGTAAGCATTGTCGTTGTAGCGTGCGAGAATCTTGAATTGTCCGTCGCCTCGTGGTAGTAGCTTTGACTTGCACTCATTGGGAAAGCAGTCTTTGCGAATATGAAGCCATACAAGTTTGCCCGGGTGGAACACCATTGCTGTCTTGTTGATGTCGATCTTGGTGGCGATGCAGTGTACTGACGCTCAATTGTTGCTCTTGTATCTTCATTCATCTTCTTGAGAAAACTTGACCTTGCACTAGCATCCATGTTTACGCATTCTTGGAGCAAAAGAGGTAGAATGTCCAATGAGGACAATGGGTTGAAGCCATAGACGACCTCAAAGGGGGACTTGCTGGTAGTAGTGTGTCGAGCTCGATTGTAGGCGTACTTGGCGATTGGTAAGCACTCCTCCCACTCCTTGATGTTCTTCTTGATCAACATGCATAGGAGAGTAGATAACGTCCGGTTGGTGACTTCCGTTTGGCCATCGGTTTGAGGATGGTTGGCCGTTAAGAATAGAAGCTTGATGCCGAGCTTGACGCAAATAGTCTTCCAAAAGTAGATTAAGAACTTGACGTTGCGGTCCGACACAATGGTCCTTGGCACTCCATGCAACCTCAAGATTTCTCTAAAAAAAGATTAGTGACATGTGAAGCATCGTTTATCTTGTTGCATGGTATGAAATGTGCCATTTTTGAGAATCATTCAACAACTACAAAGACGGAATCCTTTCCATTGCGAGTTCTAGGTAAACCAAGCATGAAATCCATACTAATATCCTCCCATGGTCGATATGGAATTGGAAGGGGCATATGTAAACCATGACATTGGGCTTTGGACTTAGCTTTGCGAGATTTAGAGCATTTGTTGGTGAAGCATGCCACATCGCGGAACATCTTTGGCCAAAAGTATTTGAAGGAGAGTGTGGCAAAGGTCTTGTCGCGTGCGAAATGTCCCATGAGTCCACCTCCATGAGCCTCTTGCAAAAGCAACAAACAAAGAGAAGACTCGGGTATACAAATCTTGTTAGCGCGCATAAGGTAGCCACCTTCGAGATAAAAGTTCTCTCAACAAGTATGAGTAAGACATTTGGCATAAGGAAGTGCAAAAGAAGGATCATTCACATAAATATCTTTAATATGCTCAAAGACAATAACATTCAACTCTAGTTGAGTAACAAGCATGCATATGCGGGAAAGAGCAACGCCACAACATTTTCATTACCTTTAATGTACTTGATCTCATATGGAAAAGATTCAATGAATTCACTCCATTTAGCATGCCATTTATTCAACTTGGTTTGGCCTTTTAGATACTTACGTGTCTCATGATCAGTATGTATGACAAATTCATGTGGGTGAAGATAATGCTCCCAAACATGCAATACTCTCACTAAAGCATACAATTCTTTGTCATATGTAGCATAGTTAAGTTGAGCACCAGGAAGTTTTTCGCTAAAATATGCAACAACTCTCTTTTCTTGCATCAAAACTCCACCAATACCATGACCGCTAGCATCACAATGAACCTCAAAAGTTTTGGTGAAATCCGGTAAAGCAAGAATTGGGGCATGTGTAAGCAAAGATTTGAGATTATCAAATGCGGTAGATTGCGTTGGTCCCCAAACAAAAGGTGCATTTTTCTTACTCAAGGCATGCAATGGTGCAGCAATAGTGCTAAAGTCCTTCACAAAGCGATGATAAAAACCCGCTAGATCAAGAAAAATACACACTTGTTGCAAATTAGTGGGTTGAGGTCGAGTTTTAATTGCTTCAATTTTAGACTCATCTACATGAACTCCCTTGGATGACACAATAAAGCCCAAGAAAACAATCTTCTCAACACCAAAAGTGCATTTATTCATATTAGCATAGAGATGTTCTTTTCGAAGCGTTTGCAAAACGTCCTTAATGTGATTGACATGCTCTTTGAGGGATTTGCTAAACACAAGAATGTCGTCAAAGTAGACCACAATAAACACACCAATGTAAGGGCGAAGCACATAATGCATGAGATGCATGAAGGTACCGGGTGCTTCCAATTAATCCATAGGCATAACTAACCAGTCATACAACCCAAACTTAGTTTTGAAAGCGTTTTTCCATTCATCACCCTCTTGTATGAGGATTTGATAGTAACCACTTTAAAGATCAAGTTTTTAGAAAATAGTGGCACCACTAAGCTCATCTAGCATATCATGAAGGTGTGGAATGGGATGCCTACTGAAGGAAGTATGCCCTAGAGGCAATAATAAAGTTATTATGTATTTCCTTATTTCATGATAAATGTTTATTATTCATGCTAGAATTGTATTGATCGGAAACATAATACATGTGTGAATACATAGACAAACAGAGTGTCACTAGTATGCCTCTACTTGACTAGCTCGTTGATCAAAGATGGTTAAGTTTCCTAACCATAGACATGAGTTGTCATTTGATTAACGGGATCACATCATTAGGAGAATGATGTGATTGACTTGACCCATTCCGTTAGCTTATCACTTGATCGTTTAGTTTGTTGCTATTGCTTTCTTCATGACTTATACATGTTCCTATGACTATGAGATTATGCAACTCTCGTTTACCGGAGGAACACTTTGTGTGCCACCAAATGTCACAACGTAACTGGGTGATTATAAAGGTGCTCTACAGGTGTCTCCAAAGGTACTTGTTGGGTTGGCGTATTTCGAGATTAGGATTTGTCACTCCGATTGTTGGAGAGGTATCTCTGGGCCCACTTGGTAATGCACATCACTATAAGCCTTGCAAGCATTGCAACTAATGAGTTAGTTGCGGGATGATGTATTACAAAACGAGTAAAGAGACTTGCCGGTAACGAGATTGAACTAGGTATTGAGATACCGACGATCGAATCTCGGGCAAGTAACATACCGATGACAAAGGGCACAACATATGTTGTTATGCGGTCTGACCGATAAAGATATTCGTAGAATATGTAGGAGCCAATATGGGCATCCAGGTCCCGCTATTGGTTATTGACCAGAGAGGTGTCTCGGTCATGTCTACATAGTTCTCGAACCCGTAGGGTCCGCACGCTTAACGTTCGTTAACGATATAGTACTATATGAGTTATGTATGTTGGTGACCGAATGTTGTTCGGAGTTCGGGATGAGATCACGAACATGACGAGGAACTCCGGAATGGTCCGGAGATAAAGTTTGATATATGGGATAATAGTGTTTGGTCACCGGAAGGGTTCCGGAATTCACCGGAAGGGGTTCCGGATGTTTCCCGAAATGTTTGGGTACGAGAACACTTTATTTGGGCCAAAGGGGAAAGCCCACAAGGTTTTTGGAAAGCGCAAAAGGAAGTTTTGTGGAGTCCAGGGGCCAGACACCAGGGTCCCTGGTGTCTGGGTCCAGACGCCGGGAACCCTGGCGTCTGGCCCTGGAGTCCGAGAAGGACTCTTGCCTTTCGGGTGAAACCGACTTTGTGGAGGCTTTTACTCCAAGTTTCGACCCCAAGGCTCAACATATAAATAGAGGGGTAGGGCTAGCACCCAAGACACATCAAGAAACACCAAGCCGTCTGCCGGCAACCCCGTCCCCTCTAGTTTATCCTCCGTCTTAGTTTTCGTAGTGCTTAAGCGAAGCCCTGTGGAGATTGTTCTTCACCAACACCGTCACCACGCCGTCGTGCTGCCGACACTTATCTACTACTTCGCCCCTCTTGCTGGATCGAGAAAGCGAGGACGTCACCGAGCCGAACGTGTGCAAAACTCGGAGGTGCCGTGCTTTCGGTACTTGGATCGGTCGGATCATGAAGACGTATGACTACATCAACCGTGTTGATATAACGCTTCCGCGAACGGTCTACGAGGGTACGTAGACAACACTCTCCCCTCTTGTTGCTATGCATCACCATGATCTTGTGTGTGCATAGGAAATTTTTGAAATTACTATGTTCCCCAACAGTGGCATCCGAGCCAGGTTTTATGTGTAGATGTGATATGCATGAGTAGAACACAAGTGAGTTGTGGGCGATATAAGTCATACTGCTTACCAGCATGTCATACTTTTGTTCGGCCGTATTGTTGGATGAAGTGGCCTAGACCGACATTACGCGTACGCTTATGCAAGACTGGTTCTACCGACGTGCTTTGCACACAGGTGGCTAGCGGGTGTCAGTTTCTCCAACTTTAGTTGAACCGAGTGTGGCTACGCCCGGTCCTTGCGAAGGTTAAAACAACACCAACTTGACAAACTATCGTTGTGGTTTTGATGCGTAGGTAAGAACGGTTCTTGCTAAGCCCGTAGCAGCCACGTAAAATTTGCACCAACAAAGTAGAGGACGTCTAACTTATTTTTGCACGGCATGTTGTGATGTGATATGGTCAAGACATGATGCTAAATTTTATTGTATGAGATGATCATGTTTTGTAACCAAGTTATCGGCAACTGGTAGGAGCCATATGGTTGTCGCTTTATTGTATGCAATGCAATCGCCCTGTAATGCTTTACTTTATCACTAAGCAGTAGCGATAGTCGTGGAAGCATAAGATTGGTGAGACGACAACGATGCTACGATGGAGATCAATGTGTCGTGCCGGTGACGATGGTGATCATGAAGGTGCTTCGGAGATGGAGATCACAAGCACAAGATGATGATGGACATATCATATCACTTATATTGATTGCATGTGATGTTTATCTTTTATGCATCTTATCTTGCTTTGATTGACGGTAGCATTATAAGATGATCCCTCACTAAATTATCAAAGTATTAGTGTTCTCCCTGAGTATGCACCGTTGCGAAAGTTCTTCGTGCTGAGACACCATGTGATGATCGGGTGTGATAGGCTCTACGTTCAAATACAACAGGTGTAAAACAGTTGCACATGCGGAATACTCAGGTTAAACTTGACAAGCTTAGCATTTAACAGATATGGCCTCGGAACACGGAGACCAAAAGGTCGAGCGTGAATCATATAGTAGATATGATCAACATAGTGATGTTCACTGTTGATACTACTCCATCTCACATGATGATCGGGCATGGTTTAGTTGATATGAATCACGTGATCACTTAGAGGATTAGAGGGATGTCTATCTAAGTGGGAGTTCTTAAATAATATGATTAAATTGAACTTAAATTTATCATGAACTTAATACCTGATAGTATCTTGCTTGTCTATGTTGATTGTAGATAGATGGCCCGTGTTGTTGTTCTGTTGAATTTTAATGTGTTCCTTGAGAAAGCAAAGTTGAAAGATGATGGTAGCAATTACACGAACTGGGTCCGTAACTTGAGGATTATCCTCATTGCTGCACATAAGAATTACATCCTGGAAGCACCGCTAAGTGCCAAGCCTGCTGCAGGAGCAACACCAGATGTTATGAACGTC
The DNA here is from genome assembly GCF_002162155.2 of Triticum dicoccoides. Classification (NCBI taxonomy): domain Eukaryota; kingdom Viridiplantae; phylum Streptophyta; class Magnoliopsida; order Poales; family Poaceae; genus Triticum; species Triticum dicoccoides. Next base: position 384,536,767 of record NC_041392.1, on the reverse strand, counting down.
TGGCAGAGCAAAGCTGATGACTACTCGATAGTTCAGTGTGCCATGCTTTACGGCTTAGAACCGGGTCTTCAACGACGTTTTGAACATCATGGAGCATATGAGATGTTCCAAGAGTTGAAGTTAATATTTCAAGGAAATGCCCGGATTGAGAGATATGAAGTCTCCAATAAGTTCTATAGCTGCAAGATGGAGGAGAATAGTTCTGTCAGTGAACATATACTCAAAATGTCTGGGTATCATAATCACTTGACTCAATTGGGAGTTAATCTTCCTGTTGATAGTGTAATTGACAGAGTTCTTCAATCACTGCCACCAAGCTACAAAAGCTTCATGATGAACAATAATATGCAAGGGATGAATAAGACTATTCTCAAGCTCTTCACGATGCTAAAAGCCGCGGAGGTAGAAATCAAGAAGGAGCATCAAGTGTTGATGGTCAATAAGACCACCAGTTTCAAGAAAAAGGGCAAAGGGAAGAAGAAGGGGAACTTCAAGAACAACAGCAAACAAGTTGCTGGTTAGAAGAAGAAACCCAAGTCTGTACCTAAGCCTAAGACTGAGTGCTTCTACTGCAAGCACACTGGTCACTGGAAGCGGAACTGCCCCAAGTATTTGGCGGATAAGGATGGCAAAGTGAACAAAGGTATATGTGATATACATGTTATTGATGTGTACCTTACTAATGCTTGCAGTAGCACCTGGGTATTTGATACTGGTTCTGTTGCTAACATTTGCAGCTCGAAACAGGGGCTACGGATTAAGAGAAGATTGGCTAAGGACGAGGTGACGATGCACGTGGGAAATGGTTCCAAAGTCGATGTGATCGCGGTCGGCACGCTACCTCTACATCTACCTTCGGGATTAGTATTAGACCTAAATAATTGTTATTTGGTGCCAGCATTGAGCATGAACATTATATCTGGATCTTGTTTGATGTGAGACAGTTATTCATTTAAATTACAGAATAATGGTTGTTCTATTTATATGAGTAATATCTTTTATGGTCATGCACCCTTGAAGAGTGGTCTATTTTTGCTAAATCTCGATAGTGGTGATACACATATTCATAATATTGAAGCCAAAAGATGCAGAGTTGATAATGATAGTGCAACTTATTTGTGGAACTGCTGTTTAGGTCATATCGGAGTAAAGCGCATGAAGAAACTCCATACTGATGGACTTTTGGAACCACTTGATTATGAATCACTTGGTACTTGTGAACCGTGCCTCATGGGCAAGATGACTAAAACGCCATTCTCCGGAACTATGGAGTGAGCAACAGATTTGTTGGAGATCATACATACAGATGTATGTGGTCCAATGAATGTTGAGGCTCGTGGTGGATATCGTTATTTTCTCACCTTCACAGATGATTTAAGTAGATATGGGTATATCTACTTAATGAAACATAAGTCTGAAACATTTGAAAAATTCAAAGAATTTCAGAATGAAGTTGAAAATCATCATAACAAGAAAATAAAGTATCTACCAACTGATCGTGGAGGAGAATATTTGAGTTATGAGTTTGGTCTTCATTTGAAACAATGCGGAATAGTTTCGCAACTCACGCCACCAGGAACACCATAGCGTAATGGTGTGTCCAAACGTCGTAATTGTACTTTACTAGTATGGTGCGATCTATGATGTCTGACTGATTTACCGCTATCGTTTTGGGGATATCCTTTAGAGATGGCTGCATTCACCTTAAATAGGGCACCATCGAAATCCGTTGAGACGACACCTTATGAACTATGGTTTGGTAAGAAACCAAAGTTGTCGTTTCTGAAAGTTTGGGGCTGCGATGCTTATGTGAAAAAGCTTCAACCTGATAAGCTCGAACCCAAATCGGAGAAATGTGTCTTCATAGGATACCCAAAGGAGACTGTTGGGTACACCTTCAATCACAGATCCGAAGGCAAGACTTTTGTTGCTAAATTCGGAGTTTTTCTAGAGAAGGAGTTTCTCTCGAAAGAAGTGAGTGGGAGGAAAGTAGAACTTGATGAGGTAACTGTACCTGCTCCCTTATTGGAAAGTAGTTCATCACAGAAAACGGTTTCTGTGACACCTACACCAATTAGTGAAGAAGTTAATGATGATGATCATGAAACTTTAGATCAAGTTGTTACTGAACCTCATAGGTCAACCAGAGTAAGATCCGCACCAGAGTGGTACAGCAATCCTATTCTGGAAGTTATGTTACTAGACCATGACGAACCTACGAACTATGAAGAAGCGATGGTGAGCCCGGATTCCGCAAAATGGCTTGAGGCCATGAAATCTCAGATGAGATCCATGTATGAGAACAAAGTGTGGACTTTGGTTGACTTGCGCGTTGATCGGCAAGCAATTGAGAATAAATGGATCTTCAAGAAGAAGTTTGACATTGACGGTAAGCTCGACTTGTTGCAAAAGGTTTTCGACAAGTTCAAGGGATTGACTACGATGAGACATTCTCAACCGTAGCGATGCTTAAGTCTGTCCGAATCATGTTAGCAATTTCCGCATTTTATGATTATGAAATTTGGCAAATGGATGTTAAAACTACATTCCTGAATGGATTTCTGGAAGAAGAGTTGTATATGATGCAACCAGAAAGGTTTTGTCGATCCAAAGGGAGCTAACAAAGTGTGCAAGCTCCAGCGATCCATTTATGGACTGGTGCAAGCCTCTCGGAGTTGGAATAAACGCTTTGATAGTGTGATCAAAGCATTTGGTTTTATACAGACTTTTGGAGAAGCCTGTATTTACAAGAAAGTGAGCGGGGAGCTCTGTAGCATTTCTAATATTACATGTGGATGACATATTACTGATTGGAAATGATATAGAATTTCTGGATAGCATAAAGGGATACTTGAATAAAAGTTTTTCTATGAAAGACCTCGGTGAAGCTGCTTACATATTGGGCATCAAGATCTATAGAGATAGATCAAGACACTTAATTGGACTTTCACAAAGCACATAACTTGACAAAGTTTTGAAAAAGTTCAAAATGGATCATGCAAAGAAAGGGTTCTTGCATGTGTTACAAGGTGTGAAGTTGAGTAAAGACTCAATGCTCGACCACTGCAGAATATAGAGAGAAGATGAAAGATGTTCCCTATGCTTAAGCCATAGGCTCTATCATGTATGCAATGCTGTGTACCAGACCTGATGTGTGCCTTGCTATAAGTCTAGCAGGGAGGTACCAAAGTAATCCAGGAGTGGATCACTGGACAGCGGTCAAGAACATCCTGAAATACCTGAAAAGGACTAAGGATATGTTTCTCATTTATGGAGGTGACAAAGAGCTCATCGTAAATGGTTACATTGACGCAAGCTTTGAAACTGATCCAAACGATTCTAAATCACAAACCGGATATGTAATTATATTAAACGGTGGAGCTGTCAGTTGGTGTAGTTCTAAACAAAGCATCGTGGCGGGATCTACGTGTGAAGCGGAGTACATAGCTGCTTCGGAAGCAGCAAATGAAGGAGTCTGGATGAAGGAGTTCATATCTGATCTAGGTGTCATACCTAGTGCATCGGGTCCAATGAAATTTTTTTGTGACAATACTGGTGCAATTGCCTTGGCGAAGGAATCCAGATTTCACAAGAGAACCAAGCACATCAAGAGACGCTTCAATTCCATCCGGGATTTAGTCCAGGTGGGAGACATAGAAATTTGCAAGATACATACGGATCTGAATGTTGCAGACCCGTTGACTAAGCCTCTTCCACGAGCAAAACATGATCAGCACCAAGGCTCCATGGGTGTTAGAATCATTACTATGTAATCTACATTATTGACTCTAGTGCAAGTGGGAGACTAAAGGAAATATGCCCTAGAGGCAATAATAAAGTTATTATTTATTTCCTTATTTCATGATAAATGTTTATTATTCATGCTAGAATTGTATTAACCGGAAACATAATACATGTGTGAATACATAGACAAAGAGAGTGTCACTAGTATGCCTCTACTTGACTAGCTCGTTGATCAAAGATGGTTAAGTTTCCTAACCATAGACATGAGTTGTCATTTGATTAACGAGATCACATCATTAGGAGAATGATGTGATTGACTTGACCCATTCCGTTAGCTTAGCACTTGACGTTTAGTTTGTTGCTATTGCTTTCTTCATGACTTATACATGTTCCTTTGACTATGAGATTATGCAACTCCTGTTTACCGGAGGAACACTTTGTGTGCCCCCAAACATCACAACATAACTGGGTGATTATAAAGGTGCTCTACAGGTATCTCCAAAGGTACTTGTTGGGTTAGCGTATTTCGAGATTAGGATTTGTCACTCCGATTGTCGGAGAGGTATTTCTGGGCCCACTCGGTAATGCACATCACTATAATCCTTGCAAGCATTGCAACTAATGAGTTAGTTGCGGGATGATATATTACGGAACGAGTAAAGAGACTTGCCGGTAACGATATTGAACTAGGTATTGAGATACCGACGATCGAATCTCAGGCAAGTAACATACCGATGACAAAGGGAACAACGTATGCTGTTATGCGGTCTGACCGATAAAGATCTTCGTAGAATATGTAGGAGCCAATATGGGCATCCAAGTCCCCTATTGGTTATTGACCAGAGAGGTGTCTCGGTCATGTCTACATAGTTCTCGAACCGGTAGGGTCCGCATGCTTAACGTTCATTGACAATATAGTACTATATGAGTTATGTATGTTGGTGACCGAATGTTGTTCGGAGTCCGGGATGAGATCACAGACATGACGAGGAACTCCGAAATGGTCCGTAGATAAAGTTTGATATATGGGATAATAGTGTTTGGTCACCAGAAGGGTTCCAGAATTCACCGGAAGGGGTTCCGGATGTTTCCCGAAATGTTTGGGTACGAGAACACTTTATTTGGGCCAAAGGGGAAAGCCTACAAGGTTTTTGGAAAGCGCAAAAGGAAGTTTTGCGGAGTCCAGGGGCTAGACGCCAGGGTCCCTTGCGTCTGGGTCCAGACGCCGAGAACCCTGGCGTCTGGCCCTGGAGTCCGAGAAGGACTCTTGCCTTTCGGGTGAAACCGACTTTGTGGAGGCTTTTACTCCAAGTTTCGACCCCAAGGCTCAACATATGAATAGAGGGGTAGGGCTAGCACCCAAGACACATCAAGAAACACCAAGCCGTGTGCCGGTAACCCCGTCCCCTCTAGTTTATCCTCCGTCCTAGTTTTCGTAGTGCTTAGGCGAAGCCCTGCGGAGATTGTTCTTCACCAACACTGTCACCACGCCGTCGTGCTGCCGGAACTCATCTACTACTTCCCCCTCTTGCTGGATCGAGAAGGCGAGGACGTCACCGAGCCGAACGTGTGTAGAACTTGAAGGTGTCGTGCTTTCGGTACTTGGATCGGTCGGATCATGAAGACGTACGACTACATCAACCGCGTTGATATAATGCTTCCGCGAACGGTCTACGAGGGTACGTAGACAACACTCTCCCCTCTCGTTGCTATGCATCACCATGATCTTGTGTGTGCGTAGGAAATTTTTGAAATTACTATGTTCCCCAACACCTATATCGAACGGTGATAGCATTGATAGGTCTACAATCGGAGCACATGCGAAAGCTACCGTCTCATTTTGGCACAAGAATGACTGGTACGGCACAAGGACTCAAACTTTCACTCACATGTCCATGGTCTATGAGATGTTGGACTTGCCTTTGTATTTCTTTGGTTTCTAAGGGGTTGATATGGTATGGTGCTTTGTTAGGAATGGGTGCGCCGTGGATGAGGTTGATCCGATGTTCGATGCCACGTAGAGGAGGAAGACCGGGAGGTAGCTCATCGGGAAATACATCCTCGAATTCCTGCAACAAATTAGACAACACTATAGGAAGAGAATTAGAAGTGTTAGTCTTTGCCACTACATCTTTGCATAGTAGTACATAGTGGATGACACTCGATGGGTTCTCACACACTTCTATCATCTCTCTTTTTGTGGCTAGGAGGACTAAGTTTTTCTCTCTTGGCAAAGAGTCACTCAATTTTGGCTTGTGGCGCTCACTTTCTTTTTGGTGATTCACTCTCTCACTAGGCTCTCCTTGGTATGTGGTTGCTTCCTTGTCGGCGATCACTTGGCTTGGAGACATAGGTCATAGCACATATTCCGTTCCCTTCATCTTGAAGCTATAATGGTTTGTTCTCCCGTTGTGGATGACACCGCGGTCTAATTGCCAAGGTCTTCCCAATAGGAGATGGCACACGGTCATGGGAAGTACGTCACACTCAATGGTGTCCTCGTAGGCGCCAATCTTGAATGAAACGTGCACGATGTGCTCCACTTGAATTATGCCGGAGTCGCTTAGCCATTGAACTTTGTAGGGGTGAGGGTGCTTCTTTTTTATCAATTGCAGCTTGCAACATAGCTCTTCACTTGCCAAGTTATGGCAACTCCCTCCGTTGATGATGAGTTTTACAGAGCGCCCATTGGTGCCGGCCTTGGTGTGGAAGAAGTGACACCATTGGTCTTCGTCTTGTTGGTGTTGAAGAGTCAAGACCTTGGAGACCACGAGAGCGGGACTTGAATCGTTGCCACAATAGAATTGAGCATCTTCCTCGTTGTTCACTTGGTGGTGCATGGCGACATGCTCGATAGCTTCCATCTCGTCTTCGCTCATGGAGTCGTACGTGCCACCATCATTGGCGATCATGGTTTGCTTGTTGATGCATTGGAAAGACTTGTGTCCATGGCCACCACATGTGAAGCACTTGATTGTACTTGTCTTGGCGGGATCATCCGGTGGTGCCAAAGAAGAAATCTTGTTCTTGTAGTAGCCTGCCGGCGGACGAGATGAGGAAGGCGTCGCTTGCTTGTAACTTGACTTGTCGCCGGTACTTGGTGATGCTCTAGTCGAGGTAGCAGGTGTCAAAGTCAAAGTAGGGGTAGCTTGAGTGTATGAGCCGTAGGTCTTGGATGAGTACTTGAAGTACTTGAAATCTTCTTGTACTTGTCGTTCCGCCTTGGTCGCTTGATCAACTAGTTCGAGAAGATTGGAGTAAGGCTGGAAATCAGCAATCTTCCGTATTGGGTGGTTGAGGCCGTTCAAGAAGCGTGCCATTGTTTGCTCATCATCTTATTTGACATTGGATGTTATCATGGAAATCTCCATTTCTTGATAGTATTCTTCAACCGTCTTCGTGCCTTTCTTGAGGAGTTGCAACTTCTTCAAGAGATCTCGTGTGTAGTGTGTAGGCACGAAGCGTGCTCGCAAGACATCCTTCATTTGTGTCCATGTCGTGATGGGTGGCTCGTCCTTTTCGCAACGTCACTCGATCACTTGTTCCCACCAAATGAGGACGTAGTCTTGGAACTCGAGGGATGCCATGGCGATCTTCTTTTCCTCGTCATAGTTGTGGAAACGAAATATCTTGTCGACTTCCAATGCCCGTGATAAGTACTCCTTGGGGTCGTTGCTTCCGGAGAACTTGGGCATGGTGAACTTGAGCTTGCCGTAGCGGAGTTCATCATCAAAGTGACGATGTTGAAATCGCTCGTGGCGAAGATGAGGGTCTGCATGCCCTTGCTCCAATTTGTGTTGCTCTTAGCGTGGAGGAAGATCGTTGACGAGGATGCGCTCTTGGCATAGTGGAGGGCGATGCATGTGTTCACAGTCTTGCCTTTCTTGGTTTTCTTCACATTGGGAGGCTTCTTCTTGTATTTCCCGACGAAGAGTTTCCTCTTGCTCACGTACTTGATGAATGCGGTGGGAAATGGCCCGAGTGGACTCTCGGAGCGCGTCGCGAGCCGCTTGAGTTTGAGCTTCGCACCGTTGGTGTTGAAGAAGTTGTGCCTCGGCATCTTATTCCTCTTGGTGTTTGCACGCCCTCTCTTCCTCTTGTTGGCGTTGGCGTTGCCTTTCTCGTGCTTGCGCAAAGGTAGCTTGGTTTTGGCGGTGTCGATGTTCTTGTGCTAGAAGTTGCTCTTGAGGATCGATGCCATGAAGAGGATTGCAATTTTCTTAATGGTCTTGGCGCATGGCTCGTCGAGGAGTATTAGATGTCAGAGTACTTGAGCCAGAGATGGTGTCGTCAGAGTGTAGACTCGATCGGCTCCGTCTTGAGTAGGACGACGTTGTAGAAGAGCGGTTGACAAACAAGGCACGAATCTCGTCCATTCTTGCATTGCTCTCTTGTTTTTGCTCATCAAGCTTGTTGTCAAAGTAGTCTCTTGTACGTTGCTCGGAGAGGCGTAAGTCGGTGGAGAGATGGTCGATGCGGTCGCTCATTGCTTGTTGTTCTTGATGCAAAGCTCGTTGTGCACCAAAGAGGTGTTGCTTGGTGACGTAGGAGGTCATGTCGTCGTCTTGCTCGATGAAGAGTGGGTTGGTAGAGGAAATGGGACTATCCATCATGTGAAAGTGGTGGTGATTTGGAAAATGAGAGAACAAAACCAAAGTTACCTTTTCCGAAGATTGTGGATGTAACAAGTACGATCCGACGTGATGCTACAATAGGAGAATTGGTACCGGGTATTGTTTCTCACACTTACAAGTAAAAGGCTTATGGAGGAGCTCGGTTAGGAAGTGGCGCAAATAATTCAAGCAAATGATAGTCAATATGTTGAAAAAGTTGAGAAGATTCACAAATTCCAAGTAAGACAAATAGATCAACCCAAGATAGCACTAGGAACGCACACACGGAAGATAAATGGGATACACACAACCAAGGGGTGAGCTCTACAATGTGAAACCACGAAAAATGCTCTTGTTGTATGGATACTAGATAGACACTGGCTCGATTGCTCTAATGGGCTAGATATACTAGTGCACCAACCTAAAGAGAAACGAGTCGTCTCACTATCCCAAGTATGCTTATGTATGTATGAACCAAGATGATGAACTAGGTAAAGTGGCTCAATGCTATTGCTTACAAGCTCTTGCTTCTCTTCTCTTTTGCTTAAAAGCTTTCCTTTCTTTGCTTTTTTTACTATGCCGCAATGCTTGATATGCGAGCCACAATGCGAGATGACAAGTAGTATATGCACGAGAGAGACGTAACACAATGGTGCACTAAGGCGTGGCCCGGCAATACTCAACAAGCTAGTCTCGATGGGTAAGCTACGCAAAAGAGGATCGAAGCTATCAAGGTAATGGCAAGGGTAGCACAAAGGCGTCGTCGAGGTTACCGTCCTTGCTTACGGTTGGTTTGAAGATGATGTAGTCGAAATGATGTGGAGTCCGAGTCGATGATCAAGTGGCGGTGATGATGACGTCCAATCGCGCCCAAGTAGCCGAAACACCTTAGGACACGAGGTAAACCGCAACCCAAACTCAAACAACCATGAGAAATATTGCGGAAGAACACAAGTGGTGGTATGGAATCAAAATGAAGCAAAATTGAACATGGCCGAAGTGCTCTGGATGGTCCGTGCGCACGGGGTAATTGAGGCCCGTGTGCACAGTGTCCCGATGGCCCGTGTGCACGGGGTCCCCTTTGAGCGGACGAACTACTCCGAATCTGTGGTTATTTCCCAATTTGAGGCCAAATTCGATGGAGGGATGTGTGGGGAAGATGGTAGGGGGTAGATCAACTCGCCAAAGACCAAATTCGTGGATTAAAACAACCAAATCTCACAAGATCAACAAATTGCAAGAAACATTTTTGGGGCTATTTTTGGTGGGGATTTTCGGATTAGGATGAAAAACAATAAAATCAAGCTAGAAAGTGGAGGGTAGGGACTCCAAAATGTGAATCAACCTTGCTCATGATACCAAGATGTTGTAGGGTGAAACCCTAAGATGGATCTTTTAACACTTGGAGCGGGAAAAGGGGATGATGACCAACAAGAACACAAAGAGGAAAATCACTCTGACAATACCGAATTACACATCCACTAGAATAGCAGACACAAGATCCACAAGTTCACAAACACAATCAAAGGAAAAGATACAATGATAAGGTTCTTCCCACTCCTAGGAGATGTGGTCTTGAAGGTAGTCTTCTCCTTGTGGAGATCCTGAAATCCACAAGGATTCTTCCCTAAGGGGTCTTTATCCACAAGAGGGAAGGTAGAAGGAGCAAAGCTCACAAATATCTCATCTAATACTTTGCTATCCCTAAACATGGTCCTAGGTACGACTTATATAGCCTTGGGGTCGAAGTAGATGAAGGGGAGGCGAAGAGGCAATCTCAGCCGGCCATCCTGGGAGGCCCGTGCGCACGGGTTAAGTTGGGCCCGTGCGCACAGTACACGCCCATGCGCACGGGGTGCTACAGCCATAGCTCCCTGTGAAGCCTGTGTGCACGGGGTCTCGGGGGCCCGTGCGCATGGGGTCGCCTGGGACTTTCTTGTCCAGCTGTGGTTCGACTTGTTCTTGATCCTTGGTGGCTTGGGTCACTTCTCCTTGGACTTGGTGGTGCACCTTAGCTGCTTGGTGATGTTCCTCCTCATACCTAATGAGGCATAGAGTATTTTGGTGAGGTAGCAACCAAGTTCCATTTGTATCCATATGCAAGTCAGGTAGGAAGGAGTTCACCTCGGTCTCCAATGCACGTGCTCTAGCTCTTGTCATAGGTCTATGTGGGGCTTGATGTGTTGATGCAGAGTCCATGGGATGATGGAAGGATGCTCCGCATCATCATGCTCGTCCCCAACGACCCAAAGATGAGGAGCCATCGCGCGTTAAGGAAGCATGTATGGGGACAAGGAGCTCTCCCACGCGTCGAGCGGACAATGCCCGAGGAGGTCAGGTGCGCAAGAAGAGGGGGAATAGGCCACGATCGAGTACCACGTGTTGCGTTCGTTACGGGCTTCGGCGTGGTGTCGGTTGTGTTGCCCCTCTCTGAAATTGAAGCAACGGACAGCCCGGCGACAAGCACACTGGAGTCTCCACTTCCAGTGCTACCGCCGCACTGCCCGCGCACCCTCCCGAGGCTTGTGGGAAGACGAGAAAGGAACCTCGCCCCAACGAAGGCGTAATCGCACCTCCTCCGGACCTAGACCAGACTCACTCCCCAAGCATCAGCACGAGAATTCGACATTGCCACCCCAAGCTATTGCCTGGGGCCTGGCCCCAGGCTCTCACCTTCGGCATGCCCTGCAGAAAGCAGAACATGGGGGAGAAGGGATGCGAGGATGAATGCCTCCGCTCCTCCCCGCCCCTCCTTTTATAGGTGGGTCGGGGAAGAGAACCGATCCCATGACGGGTAACCGCCGCCCTCCTCCACCAATCCAAGAAGACCACGCCCCTGCCTTGATGCTCTCCTGCACTGATACTTCTCCATCGTATCTATAATTAGTGATTGTTCCATGCTAATATTATACAACTTCCATATACTTGTGGCATCTTTTTATACTATTTTTGGGACTAACATATTGATCCAGAGCCCAGTGCCAGTTCATGTTTGTTGCATATTTTTGTTTCACAGAAAATCCATATCAAACGAAGTCCAAACGGGATGAAAACTGACAGAGATTTTTTTTGGAATATATGTGATTTTTGGGAAGTGAAATCAACGCGAGACGATGCTCGAGGGGCCCATGAGGCAGGGGCGCGCCCTGACCCTCGTGGCCACCCCGTAAGGCGGTTGGTACCCTTCTTTCGCCGCAAGAAAGCTAATATCCATATAAAAATCGTGTCCAAATTTCATCCCAATCGGAGTTACGGATCTTCGGGAATTTAAGAAACGGTGAAAGGGAAGAATTAGGGAACACGGAAACAGAGAGAGACAGAGAGACAGATCCAATCTCGGAGGGCCTCTCGCCCCTCCACCACCATGGAGGCCATGGACCAGAGGGGAAACCCTTCTCCCATCTAGGGAGAAGGTCAAGGAAGAAGAATAAGGAGGGGGGCTCTCTCCCCCTCTCTTTCAGTGGCGCCGGAACGCCGCCACAACCATCATCATCACCGCAATCTACACCAACAACTTCACCACCATCATCACCAACTCTTCCCCCCTCTACGCAGCGGTGTAACCCCTCTTTTACCGATGTAATCTCTACTTAAACATGGTGCTCAACGCTATATATTATTTCCCAATGATGTATGGCTATCCTATGATGTTTGAGTAGATCCGTTTTTTCCTATGGGTTAATTGATGATCGTGATTGGTTTGAGTTGCATGTTTTATTCTTGGTGCTATCCTATGGTGCTCTCCGTGTAGCGCAAGCGTGAGGGATCCCTGTTGTAGGGTTTGCAATATGTTCATGATTTTCTTATGCTGGGTGGCGTGAGTGACAGAAGCACAGACCCGAGTAAGTAGGTTGTTTGCGTATGGGAGTAAAGAGGACTTGATGCCTTATAATGCTATGGTTGTGTTTTACCTTAATGATCTTTAGTAGTTGCAGATGCTTGCTAGAGTTCCAATCATAAGTGAATATGATCCAAGAAGAGAAAGTATGTTAGCTTATGCCTCTCCCTCAAATAAAATTGCAATAATGATTACTGGTCTAGTTATCGATTGCCTAGGGACAAATAACTTTCTTGTGTGACAACAAGCTATCTACTGAAACTAATTTAGTTGTGTCTTTATCTAAACAGCCCCTTGCTTTTATTTACATGATCTTTATTATCTTGCAAACCTAGCCTACAACACCTACAAAGTACTTCTAGTTTCATACTTGTTCTAGGTAAGGCGAATGTTAAGCGTGCATAGAGTTGTATCGGTGGTCAATAGAACTTGAGGGAATATTTGTTCTACCTTTAGCTCCTCATTGGGTTCGACACTCTTATCGAAAGAGGCTACAATTGATCCCCTATACTTGTGGGTTATCAAGACCTTTTTCTGGCGCCGTTGCCGGGGAGTTATAGCGTGGGGTGAATATTCTCGTGTGTGCTTGTTTGCGTTATCACTACGTAGTTTTTATTTTGTGCTATTGTTTTCTATCTTTATTTATGGGTAGGAAGCACAACATACCAAAACAATTAATTGTGCGTACTACACCAATGGTTGAAGAACCACTCAAAATCTATCACACTCCTGAAGCTTTTTACTTGGATCATCTTCGATCCCTATGTGCTCGTGCTGAAACTCCAACTAGCTTAGTTCAGGGCAAATCTTTAGATGAGCATGCTTGTTATGTGCGACACCGCCTATCTCAAAAAGGGAAACTTTTACTGGATCAAATTCATTGTTTGCAATGTTATGCTTGGAATTTTTGTGAAATATATGATTTTATTTGTTGTTCTGAAGACCCTAAGAAACACCTTCCCTACCAATGTGAGTTTAGTGATAATGGAATCGTATCTTCGTATGCTAAGGGTGTTTATAATTACTATGATGTTCAACAAAAAGAAGAATTTGTTGCTTTTAAGGGTGCTTATGAAATTGCTTCTTTGATTGGAAAGTATGATGTTACTCTTTACAAATCTAAATTTTTTTCCATACTTAAATATTGTTATGATAATTATGCTTCTAATGCCTATGTTATACCATATATTGAGGACTCCTCTGCTGTCCAAGAAGAGACTAATATTTCGCAGGAGTCTATGGAAGAAGGAATTGATGAAACTGTGGGGTCATTGGATGAAAAATATGATGAGGAGAGCAAAGAACAAAAGGAGGAAGAGCAGATTAGCTACCCGTGCCCACCTTCTAATGAGAGTAACTCTTCAACTCATACATTGTTTAATTTCCCTTCGTGCTTACCGAAGGATGATTGGTATGATGATTGTTATGATCCTGTTAAATCTTTTGAAATATCCCTTTTTGATGAACTTGATGCTCGCTATGCTTATGTCCAAGATGCCAATATGAATTATGCTTATGGAGATGAACTTGCTATAGTTTCTTATGTTAAACATGAAATTTTTGCTATTGCACCCACACATGATAGTCCTATTATCTTTTTGAAATCTCCTGACTACACTATATCGGAGAAGTTTGCCCTTATTAAGGATTATATTGATGGGTTGCGTTTCACTACTACACATGACGATTTTGATAGATATAATATGCATGTGCTTGCTGCTCCTACTTGCAATTATTATGAGAGAGGAACTACATCTCCACCTCTCCATGTTTCCAATATGATAAAATTGCAAGAAACAGTTTATACTATGCATTGGCCTTTACTATGTGTGCATGAATTTTTCTTTTATGACATGCCGATGCATAGGAAGAGTGTTAGACTTCGTTGTTGCATGATATATGTTGCTTTGTGCTCACTACTAAATGCCAAATCATTGCTAATTCAAATTGGCTTTGATATACCTTGGAATCCGAGTGGATTCATTACTTGAGCACTTTATGCCTAGCTTAATGGCTTTAAAGAAAGCGCAACCTTTGAGACAACCCGGAAGTTCTAGAGAGTCATTTATTTCTGTTGAGTGCTTTTATAAAGTTTTAAAAATATAAAAATAAAGAGGGGAACCTAAAACTTTTTCAAAAAGAAAAGCGAAAGTGAGAAAGACGAGCATAGTTAAAGTGGGAGCTAGCCTTGAACTTTGTTCATGCCCATGGAAACTTTGTGACCCTTGATTACAAAAACTTTTCAACAAAAATAATTAACCCTTGTACAATTCCATTGTATTATAAAAATAATGTGCCAAGATTTTCCTTTAGGATGTTTACATTTCTTGTTGGTTTGTGCGGTGCATAACAGAAACTTTGGCTATAGTACACGATTTTAAATTTCTTACTGGAACGTCAAACGGTTCTGAAAATTTTTGCACTGTATTTCTATACAAATTTTTTATTTTTCCTATTTTTTCAGCATTTTTGGAGTAACATAAGTATGGTGAATGTTCATATTACTACAGACTGTCTTGTTTAAGACACATTCTGTTTTTGATGCATAGTTTGCTTGTTTTGATGAAACTATCAATTTCTATCAGTGGATTAAGGCATGGAAAAAGTTATATTACAGTAGCTACAATGCAAAAACAAAATATGAATTGGTTTGCAACATTACTTAGAGTAGTGATTTGCTTTATTATACTAACGGATCTTACCGAACTTTCTGTTAAGTTTTGTGTGATTGAAGTTTTCAAGTTTTGGGAGAGATCACGATGGATGAAGGAATAAGGAGTGGCAAGAGCCTAATCTTGGGGATGCCCAAGGCACTCCAAGGAAATATTCAAGGACTCCCAAGCAACCAAGCTTGGGGATGCCCCGGAAGGCATCCCCTCTTTCTTCTAACGATCATCGGTAATTTTACTTGGAGCTATATTTTTATTCGTCACATGATATGCGTAAAGCTTGGAGCATCTTTTGAATTTAGTTTTCACTTTTCTTTGATGCACCATGCTGGTATGAGATAGTCCATGGTTGATTTATAGAATGCTCATTGCACTTCACTTATATCTTTGGAGTATGGCTTTATAGAATGCTTCATGTGCTTCACTTATATCTTTTGAAGTTCGGATTGCCTGTTTCTCTTCACATAGAAAACCGCCATTTATAGAATGCTCTTTTGCTTCACTTATATTTGTTAGAGCGTGGGCATATGTTTTGTAGAAAGGATTAAACTCTCTTTCTTCACTTATATCTATTTAGAGAGATGACAGGAACTGGTCATTCACATGGTTAGTCATAAAATCCTACATAAAACTTGTAGATCAGTGAATATGATATGTTTTATTCCTTACAATAGTTTTGCGATATAAAGATGGTGATATTAGAGTCATACTAGTGGGTAGTTGTGGATTGTAGAAATACTTGTGTTGAAGTTTGTGATTCCCGTAGCATGCGCGTATGGTGAACCGTTATGTAATGAAGTTGGAGCATGAGGTATTTATTGATTGTCTTCCTTATGAGTGGCGGTCGGGGACGAGCGATGGTCTTTTCCTACCAATCTATCCCCCTAGGAGCATGCGCGGAGTACTTTGTTTTGATGAATAATAGATTTTTGCAATAAGTATGTGAGTTCTTTATGACTAATGTTGAGTCCATGGATTATACGCACTCTCACCCTTCCATCATTACTAGCCTCTTCGGTACCGTGCATTGCCCTTTCTCACCTTGAGACTCGGTGCAAACTTCGTCGGTGCATCCAAACCCCGTGTTATGATACGATCTATCACACATGAGCCTCCTTATATCTTCCTCAAAACAGCCACCATGCCTACCTATCATGGCATTTCCATAGCCATTCCGAGATATATTGCCATGCAACTTCCATCATCATCATATATATGACTTGAGAATTCATTGTCATATTGCTTTGCATGATCGTAAGATAGCTAGCATGATGTTTTCATGGATTGTCCATTTTTTATGTCTTTGATATGCTAGATCATTGCACATCCCGGTACACCGTCGGAGGCATTCATATAGAGTCATATCTTTGTTCTAGTATCGAGTTGTAATATTGAGTTGTAAGTAAATAAAAGTGTGATGATCATCATTATTAGAACATTGTCCCATGTGAGGTTATCAAAATAAAAGTGGCCAAAGAAGCCCCCCAAAAAAAGAGAGGCCAAAGAAGCCTAAAAAGAAAAAAGAAAGAAAGAAAAATAAAAAAAGAAAAAATGAGAGAAAAGAGAGAAGGGACAATGTTACTATCCTTTTACCACACTTGTGCTTCAGAGTAGCACCATGTTCTTCATATAGAGAGTCCCTTGAGTAATCACTTTCATATACTAGTGGAAATTTTCATTATAGAACTTGGCTTGTATATTCCAATGATGAGCTTCCTCAAATGCCCGAGGTCTTCATGAGCAAGCAAGTTGGATGCACACCCACTTAGTTTCCAGTTTGAGCTTTCATACACTTATAGCTCTTAGTGCATCCGTTGCATGGCAATCCCTACTCCTCACATTGACATAAATTGATGGGCATCTCCATAGCCCATTGATTAGCCGCGTCGATGTGAAACTTTCTCCTTTTTTGTCTTCTCCACACAACCTCCACCATCATATTCTATTCCACCTATAGTGCTATGTCCATGGCTCATGCTCATGTATTGCGTGAAAGTTCAAAAGGTTTGAGAACGTCAAAAGTATGAAACAATTGCTTGGCTTGTCATCGGGGTTGTGCATGATTTGACTATTTTGTGTGGTGAAGATGGAGCATGGACAGACCATATGATTTTGTAGGGATAACTTTCTTTGGCCATGTTATTTTTAAAAGACATGATTGCTTTATTAGTATGTTTGAAGTATTATTGTCTTAATGTCAAATGATAGACTATTGCTTTGAATCACTCGTGTCTTAATATTCATGCCATGATTAGATTACATGATCAAGATTATGCTAGGTAACATTCCACGTCAAAAATTATCTTTTTTATCATTTACCTACTCGAGGACGAGCAAGAATTAAGCTTGGGGATGTTGATATGTCTCCGTCGTATCTATAATTTTTGATTGTTCCATGCCAATATTATACAACTTTCATATACTTTTGGCAACTTTTTATACTATTTTTTGGACTAACATATTGATCCAGTGCCCAGTGTCAGTTCCTGTTTGTTGCATGTTTTTGTTTCATAGAAAATCCATATCAAATGGAGTCCAAACGGGATAAAAACTGACAGAGATTTTTTTTGGAATATATGTGATTTTTGGGAAGTGAAATGAATGCGAGACGATGCTCGAGGGGCCCACGAGGTAGGGGCGCACCCCTGACCCTTGTGGCCACCTCGTAAGGCAGTTGGTGCCCTTCTTTCACCACAGGAAAGCTAATATCCAGATAAATAATGTGTCCAAATTTCAGCCCAATCGGAGTTAGGGATCTTCGGGGATTTAAGAAACGGTGAAAGGGCAGAATGAGGGAACGCAGAAATAGAGAGAGACAGAGAGACAGATCCAATCTCGGAGGGGCTCTCGCCCCTCCGCCGCCATGGAGGCCATGGACCAGAGGGGAAACCCTTCTCCCATCTAGGTAGAAGGTCAAGAAAGAAGAAGAAGGAGGGGGGCTCTCTCCCCCTCTCTTCCGGTGGCGCCGGAACGCCGCTGGGGCCATCATCATCACCGCAATCTACACCAACAACTTCACCGTCATCATCACCAACTCTTCCCCCCTCTATACAGCGGTGTAACCCCTCTTTTACCTGCTGTAATCTCTACTTAAACATGGTGCTCAACGCTATATATTATTTCCCAATGATGTATGGCTATCCTATGATGTTTGAGTAGATCCGTTTTGTCCTATGGGTTAATTGACGATCGTGATTGGTTTGAGTTGCATGTTTTATTATTGGTGCTGTCCTATGGTGCTCTCCGTGTCGTGCAAGCGTGAGGGATCCCCGCTGTAGGGTTTGCAATATGTTTATGATTTGCTTATGGTGGGTGGCATGAGTGACAGAAGCACAGACCCGAGTAAGTAGGTTGTTTGCGTATGGGAGTAAAGAGGACTTGATGCCTTATAATGCTATGGTTGGGTTTTACCTTAATGATCTTTAGTAGTTGCGGATGCTTGCTAGAGTTCCAATCATAAGTGCATATGATCCAAGAAGAGAAAGTATGTTAGCTTATGCCTCTCCCTCAAATAAATTTGCAATAATGATTACCGGTCTAGTTATCGATTGCCTAGGGACAAATAACTTTCTTGTGTGACAACAAGCTCTCTACTCAAACTAATTTAGTTGTGTCTTTATCTAAAAAGCCCCTCGCTTTTATTTACATGATCTTTATTTTCTTGCAAACCTAGCCTACAACACCTACAAAGTACTTCTAGTTTCATACTTGTTCTAGGTAAGGCGAATGTTAAGCGTGCGTAGAGTTGTATCGGTGGTCGATAGAACTTGAGGGAATATTTGTTCTACCTTTAGCTCCTCGTTGGGTTCAACACTCTTACTTATCGAAAGAGGCTACAATTGATCCCCTATACTTGTGGGTTATCACGCACCATGCGCCTCCATTACCTACCCCACTTGATGCATGCAACATAGGTGGCTAAGGATAAGGGCGTGGTAGGAAGAGTGAATTGGCAGTTACTCGCCTGTGCCTTAAAGTCATTCACGGGCCATTAAAAGAGTGGCCCCACCATGATTGGCGTTACGTGATGCGCGGAAGAACCAGAAACTGGCCTGGGCTCAAGTTAATGAAGAAGCAAAGAAGATCTCAAGGGGCCAGCCACTTCTACGCCCATGCCTGTGCACTCGTTAGGGCCTCTCCTGACGATGCCCGTCAACATGTTCGGGCCAGGCCCAGGGGCTCCTGTCGGTGCAACAAACCCTGGGTCCGTTGCCCAGACTGTGCGCAGGCCGAAGAACAAGATTACAACACCAAAATCAGATTAAGGCACGATGGATCAGTTCTTTGAAGGATCAACGTGCAGATCAGGGAGACTAAGACTAGCTAGAGAGACAAGATACTGCTACGAGAAGAACCTCCCTTGTCGGGCAGGCGAGCCTAGCGAGGTTGGATTACCCCGGAAGTGAATCTCCAAGATTGCATCGGCAGGCCTGCCGGGTCTCACGGAGGCAAACCACTCCACCTCACCAACTCACCGTGACGCACGTCGTTGATCAGTGTGGTGTCAAGCTCCTAAGTGACTAAGTGGCCGCTCCCTGCGACATGACAGCCACTTCCTACAGAGAATACCTCCAAGCGACACCCGTTCTGAGACATGTCAAGCAAGCAGACACGAAGCTGGAAAAACATCCCCGCAGGGCCTGTCGGGCAAGCAGTGATGTGACATAGAGCGGCACATTTAATGCGCTCTGTCAGCCTGCAGAGTTAGGTATGATAGCACTGTTCGCTATCTAATTAGTACATAAAGACACATTTGCCACTGTGGTGACCCCATGATCTATAAAAGGAGGCCCATGGCAACCATAGAAAGGATTCAGACCCCCTCACACTCATACGCGTGTAGTCACTCTCGCCCCGAGGCAACCTTGCCGGGCAAGAGCGCTGCATTTTTCCACCATCAACCCACAAAAGTAGGAGTAGGGTTTTACGCCTTGCGGCGGCTCGAACCTGGGCAAAACTGCCCGTGTGATCTCTGTCATGCTATGTTACGCTTCTCCGCTCTTTGTGCACGTGCCATCCCCCCGCCGAACCAAAAGTGGCTCCTTGGCCCCATAGGTGGCCGTGGTTTCCCATGACACCAACTCGCATAACCCATCATTGCACTTCGATAATCCCATTGAGCTTCCAAAACCACCACCTCTTTTCACTAGCACCATTTGACATTTGCCTTTTGAGATTTTGAGTTGTGGTTTTTCCGTTTCCTAGGGTGTTTCGGCTAACTAGGAATGGTTCGACATCAACAACACCGCACTCAACGTTGCCAAGGATTCGACATCGGCCACCTTCACCATTTTGACACCCTAAGCGTAAGCAAGACGGTAACCTCTATATCATCTTGGTATCGTGGTATCCCCTCATTGTACATTCTTATTTCCATAGTGTTGATAACCCCTAGCCCATTTTGTGTCACTTGCCTATCGATACTAGACATTGAGTATTACCATCAACATTACTTGTGGACATTAGCGATCATCGATCTACACCTTCCATTGCATACATACCATATCATATTGGTATCATATCATCTCTTGTGCCACAAGATTGTTCCCGCATATACACAATTGCTATCTTGGTTTGTGCATTTCGCATAGTGGCCAAAAAAGAATAAGCTTTTAAGCAAAGAAAAAGAGTGAACAAAGAGCTTGTAAGCAATAGCCATAGCATCATACCACATGGCATATAAGATTGTCATATCTTATAATCTTGGATCATCTTCAGAGGATCACCGAGAATCATAGATACATAGCATACTTGGGATAGAAGTCGTTGCAGTTTTGTCGCTTATAGGTTGCGCACAAGTGTCATATCCGCCCATTGAGCAATCAAGCTAGTGTCTCTCTAGCATTGTGCAACAAGAGCATTTTCCGTGGATTCCACATTTTGAGCTCATTCCTTGGTTGCATGACCCCGATTATCTATCAGTGTGTGTGTGTGTGTTTCCGTGTGCCATATTGCTATTGGTCTACTTATTTCACTTGAGAATTTGTGAATCTCTTTAAACATTATTCACTCTTGCTAACATTTTGCATCAAATTTTGTGCCACTTGTCCTAACCAAGCCACTCGATAAGCTTTACTTTGTAGGTGTGAGTGAGCAAGTCTGGTACCAATTCTACTATTCTTTCATTTCACATTGAGTGAAATAGGACACATCCTCAACTTTGGGAAAAGGTAGCTTGGTATTGTTTATCTCATTTCCTACACACCTTTGCTCGAGTCTTGTGATGGATAGGCAAAGCACACCTCCTTCAGTCTACAACAACAAGGACAAGTTCGATGCCACGAAAAACTTCTTCGACGCCAAGATGGATGCTCAAATGGAAGAGCTCAAAGCCCTCATCAAGGCATACAAGTGGTCTCCCTCATCTTAGAGAAGACGCTCTAGTGCACATGCTTTTGAGCTACCATCTCTAGGAAGGTCACATCGGCATCGACACAATCACCGACGAGAACGTGAACGTCAAGAGCTCAACACCAACCACCACTCTATGACTTCACCATCTACATTGGCATCTTCGCCAAGCGACTTCAAGGCATCTTCGCCTATGGACATTCGGCATCTTTGCCTACAAGCACCTCAAGACTACGCTCAAGAGAAGCTCCCCAAGCTCAAGTCCGCAACTTCCACGAGCTACTACGACCTCGTCACCGACCACGAGATTCCTTTCGATGGAACTCAAGGCACCAAGGAGTGTCTCGAGTGGGACTGCAAGATGAACGACCACCTCAAGCTACATCAAGGGCCCTCCTAAGATCAAGTGAAGTGCGCCACAAGAAACTTCCATGACTACCCGTCGACATGGTGGCTTCATACACCTTCAAAGACCCTCGACATGAGTTGGCCCAAGATGAAGAAAGCTATGCGGCGAGAGTTTGTGCCTTCCACCTACATGGAACATCTTCAACACCAAGATGGAGAACACCATACAAGGATCCAAGTTCCTCGACGAGTACTTCAAGGAGATGAAGAAAGCCTCGCGACGAGCCGGCGTGGACGACCCCATTTGGATGAAGTTCCACTTCACGATGGGATTGAACAACGACATCTCCAAGACTATCTTCCTCAAGAACTACAAGTCCCCCAACGACCTCTACATTGATGCTCTCACGGTGGAAAAATAATTCATGAAGGCCAAGGATTCTTCACCCCAAGCTCACTTAGCAACAACCAAGCTCCCCGACAATGAGCATGAGGGTAGTTCCACCAAGATGTCCAAGCCCGACGAGCTCCAAGATGACGCTCCCAAGTTCGACTTCACTGCCATCCCTCTTTGTGGCTTTGATGATGCCGAGTCTACCATGACTCTTTTTCAAGACGGTGCAGTGATGACTACAACTACGGAGCCAATCCAGGAACATGCTTTGGAGATGAGTGACAAGGTGGCAAGAAGGATGATGTTTCTATCTTTGGAGGCGAGAGTGATGATGTGCCATCTTCGGCCTTCATCCATGGAGACGGTGATGAGATGATCAAGCACGGGATTTTCCCTTCGGTCATGGAGGAGAGCAATGATGTGCCATCTTCGGCCTTCATCCACGGCAACGGTGACACGATGGTTGAGCATGGGATTTTCCCTTCGACCATGACGACGTATGATGACTTGAGTGACTTGTGCCACCATATTGAGAGTGAGAGTGACTTCACCACTATCCCCATATATGATGAGTTGCCCCAATTCCCATGTGAGGAGAGCCACAACCCCCACCACTTGAATGAGACGAGTGACTCCACCATATGTGACTTTGAGTGCACCTATTTTGAGGGAGGGAGTGATCCACCACATACAGAGAGTGTGATATTTGATAGGTCATGTGAGGACATTTCGAACTCTAACGACTTAACCTCTACCTCTATTGTGTCTTCTCATTTGGTTCTAGGTCCCATATATGATGACATGCCGATTCTCGATGACTTCGTCCTTCCTTTGGACAAGACGACGTCCATGGTGGAATATGATGCACCCCCACATGGTTCCATCAAGTTTATGATGATGACCACCATTTGGTCTTTCCCACCTCACCTACACCACTTGAGTGGAATGACAAAGGTAACATAGGTGACGATGATGCTCTTGTCCCACTAGTGGACTATCTTGACATTGATTGCTTGCATGATGTTGATCCGCCTATTGCCATGCTTCATGCTAGTATGATTTCCCCATGCGATGATTTACCCATTTATGTTGAGTTTAATTATTGCCATGTAGTCTATTAGTTGTGATGCTATGTTACATAGGATTTCTTGTGAAAATTCTTTAGGTCACATCATGTTTGACAATCCGCTTGACTTGTCATATGCGTATGTCATATTTGCAATCTCATTTTGTGACTATGCATATGCCATTAAAATAAACCCAATTTGCACTTACGGCATAGATGACAAGCCCATGGTTATTGGCATTTGTTTTCCTTGTGATGATATTGATATGCTCCCTTTGCATCATTTATCTCATATGCCATGCCATGACCACCTAGCTTCGGATATGCATTATTTTGGATGTTCTCCATTTTCTCCATATGATGTTTCCGATATTGGTCATGAGCAAACCCCCATAGTTTCCTCATACATTTAAAGAAGTTTTGATCCATCCCATCCATTGAATGATCCCTATACTTGTGTGCACCATATGCATCCCATGAATAACAATGCTATTGTTGTGCCACACACTAGGTATAATTGCATGCTTAATTTGTGTGCCCATTGTGTTATATATAACAACTATTCTTTCATGATGGATGACATGTTCTTATACCATGCATAAAATTTCTTTGAGCGACGTTTATCTTGTGCTAACTCACACGTGCATATACACATCATGATGGATGATGTGTACATTTACCTCACACACAATTTATTTCGTTTGAGTATTTGTTGTGTAGGTACCCATGCATACTTGTCAACCTCACAATCCCATGAGTTGACAAAACGAGCTCTAGAGAGCAACGATGACTTGAGATCCGGTGGATTTTGATTCCGACCGCTCCCTTCACGCAAAGACTTCACGCATTTCTTCTACATGGACCTCACATGGTTATGGGTTATTGTCCATTATGTATCATTTTCCCATTATTGCCATGTTCACTTTGCATGATATGCTCATTCCTACGTCTGGGACTCCCTGCGCAAGCTGTGAGTATTTTCTAGATTCCCATGCTTGTCGCGAGCATTTTGAGTACTTGTGGGTCCAAAATGGACTCCGAATGACAAAGTTATGACTATTTTAGTGAACACCGGTCCTTTATATGACGATTCTTACTTCATTTTCCCGTGAAGCATTCTGGCGCGCCGCCCTAAAATTTTGTGTCCTCCATAGTGGAGATATTGTTTCCACATATGTATTGATCAATGCTAGGAATGCCCTCTTGTTATTGGTTATCACCCACATACGTTACGGCATGCCACACGGCGAAAACAAGGAGAATAAGGCTTAAGGTCGCCGTATTTTCTTGAATTTACAACCGAACATGATTCCCCGGATCATATAGCATGTGTAGAATGCAACGTTTGTTCTTAACATGTGGACTAATGTTTACACTCACCATAACCTCTCGGATTTTCTTCCAAACGAGTGCCAATGGGTTCATAAACTTATGCTAAAGGAGCGGCGAATGATGTTCGTTGACTTTAGGTGCAATAAGTTCTTATTAGGGGCCGAATTTGACGGTCCTCTAGGACACCTGGCGCAAGCTGGTAGTATTTTATAGATTCCCATGCTCGTCGCGACCATTTTGAGTACTTGTGGGTCCGAAACAGACTCCGAAGGACAACGTTATGACCGTTTTAGTTAACACCGGTCCTTTATATTGCAGTCCTTGAAAGAACTTCATTTTCCCGTGACGTATTCCGGCGCGTTGCCCCGAAATTTTGTGTACTCCATAGTGGAGATATTATTCCCACATATGTATTGAACGATGCCAGGAATTTCCTCTTTTTATTGGCTGTCGCCCACATACGTTATGGCATGCCACACGACAAAAACAAGGAGAATAAGGACATTAGTCGCCGTATTTTCTTGAAATTGCAACCAAACAGGATTCAACCGATCATATAGCATGTGCAGAAAGCAACGTTTTTCCTTACCAGTCATACTAATTTTTACACTCACCATAATCTCTCATATTTTCTTCCAAACGAGTGCCAATGGGTTCAGAAACTTGTGTGAAAAGCAGCGGCGAATGATGTTCTTTGACTTTTAGGGGCAAAAAGTCTTGTGAGGGGCCGAATTTGTCGGTCCTTCAGGACTCATGGCGTAGGTGGGGAGTATTTTCTAGATTCCCATGCTCATCGCAAGCATTTTGAGTACTTGTGGGTCTGAAACAGACTCCGAATGACAAAGTTATGACTGTTTTACAGAATACTGGTCCTTTATATGGCAGTCCTTGAAAGAACTTCACTTTCCTGTGACATGTTCTGCCACACCGCCCCGAAATTTTGTATTGTTTCCACATATGTATTGATCAATGCCTGGCATGCCCTCTTGTTATTGGCTATTGCCCACGTACGTTACACATGCCACACGGCGAAAATAAGGAGTACAACCAAACAGGATTCCCCGGATCATATAGCATGTGCAAAATGCAATGTTGGTCCGTACCAGGTGGACTAATGTTTACACTTACCATAATCTCTCGTATTCTCTTCCAAAAGAGTTCCAATGGGTTCAGAAACTTGGGTGAAAAGCAGCGACGAATGATGTTCTTTGACATTCATGGGCAAAAAGTCCTGCTTAGGGGCGAATTTGACGGTCCCCCGGGACTCCTGGCGCAAGACGGGAGTATTTTCTAGATTCCCATGCTCGTCGTGAGCATTTTGAATACTTGTGGGTCCGAACGGACTCCGAATGACAAAGTTATGACTGTTTTAGTGCACACCGGTCCTTTATATGGCGGTCCTTGAAAGAACATCATTTTCTCGTGACATGTTCTGGCGCGCCGCCTCGAAATTTTGTATTCTCCATAGTGGAGATGTTGTTTCCACATATGTATTGAACGATGCCAGGAATGCCCTCTTGTTAATGGCTGTCACCCACGTATGTTATAGCATGCCACACGGCGAAAATAAGGAGAATAAGGCTTAAGGTCGCTGTATTTTCTTGAATTTACAACCAAACATGATTCCCTGGATCACATAGTATGTGCAGAATGCAAAGTTTGTCCTTACCATGTAGACTAATGTTTACACTCACCATAATCTCTCAGATTTTCTTTCAAACAAGTGCCAATGGGTTCAGAAACTTGTGTGAAAAGCAGCGGCGAACAATGTTCTTTGACTTTTAGGGGCAAAAAGTCCTTCTTAGGGCCCGAATTTGACGGTCCTGCTGGACTCTAGCACAAGCGGGTAGTATTTTCTAGATTCGCACGCTCGTCGCAGGCATTTTGAGTACTTGTGGGTCCGAAACGGACTCCGAATGACAAAGTTATGACCGTTTTAGTGAACACTGGTCCTTTATATGGCAATCCTTGAAAGAACTTCATTCTCCCGTGACGCGTTTCGGCGCGTCGCCGCGAAATTTTGTGTCCTCCATATTGGAGATATTATTTCCATGTATGTATTAATCAATGCCAGGAATGCCCTCTTGTTATTGGTTGTCGCCCATGTACGATACGGCATGCCACGTGGCGAAAACAAGGAGAATAAGGCCTATAGTCATCGTATTTTCTTGAATTTACAACCAAACAGGATTCCCCGGATCATATAGCATGTGCAGGATGCAACGTTTGATCTTACCAGACGGACTAATGTTTACACTCACCATAATCTCTTAGATTTTCTTCCAAACGAGTGCCAATGGGTTCAGAAACTTGTGTGAAAAGCAGGGGAGAACGATGTTCTTTGACTTTCAGGGGCAAAAAGTCCTGCTTAGGGGCCAAATTTGACACTCCTCTGGGACTCCTAGCACAAGCGAGTAGTATTTTCTAGATTCCCACGCTCGTCGCAAGCATGTTGAGTACTCGTGGATCCGAAACAGGCTTTGAATGACAAAGTTATGACCGTTTTAGTGAACGTCGGTCCTTTATATGGCGGTCCTTGAAAGAACTTCATTTTTCGGTGATCCATTCTGGCGCGCCGCCCCAAAAATTTTGTGTCCTCCATAGTGGAGATATTGTTTCCACATATGTATTGATCGATGTCAGGAATGCCCTCTTCTAATTGGCTGTCTCCCATGTACATTAAGGCAAGCCACACGACGAAAACAAGGAGGATAAGGTTTAAGGTCGCCATATTTTCTTGAATTTACAACCAAACAGGATTCCCCAGATCATATAGCATGCGCAGAATACAACATTTGTCCTTACCATGTGGACTAATATTTACACTCACCATAGTCTCTCAGATTTTCTTCCAAACGAGTGCCAATGGGTTGAGAAACTTGTCTGAAAAGCAGCGACGAACGATGTTATTTGACTTTTAGGGGCAAAAAGTCCTTCTGACGGGCCGAATTTGATGGTCCTCCAAGACTCCTAGTGCAAGAGGGTAGTATTTTCTAGATTCCCATGCTCGTCGCGAGCATTTTGAGTACTTGTGGGTCCGAAACGGAATCCGAATGACAAAGTTAAGACCGTTTTAGTGAACACCGGTCCTTTATATGGTAGTCCTTGAAAGAACTTCATTTTCCCGTGACGTGTGATGGCACGCCGCCCTGAAATTTTGTGTCCTACATAGTGGAGATATTGTTTCCACATATGTATTGATCGATGCCAGGAATGCCCTCTTTTTGTTGGCTGTCGCCCACGTACGTTACGACATGCCACACGGCCAAAACAAGCAGAATAAGGCTTAAGGTCGTCGTATTTTCTTGAATTTACAACCAAACAGGATTCCCCAGATCATATAGCATGTGCAGAATGAAATGTTTGTCCTCATCATGCAGACTAATGTTTACACTCACCATAATCTCTTAGATTTTCTTACAAATGAGTGCCAATGGGTTCAGAAACTTGTGTGAAAAGCAGTGGCAAACGATGTTCTTTGACTTTCCGGGGCAAAAAGTCATGCTTAGGGGCCGAATTTGACGGTGCTCTGGGACTCCTGGCACAAGTGGGGAGTATTAGGTAGATTCCCTTGCTCGTCGCGAGCATTTTGAGTACTTGTGGATCCCAAACAGACTCCGAATGACAAAGTTATGACCGTTTTAGTGAATATCGGTTCTTTATATGGCAGACCTTGAAAGAACTTCATTTTCCCGTGACGCATTCTGGCGCACCGCCCTAAAATTTTGTGTCCTCCATAGTGGAGATATTGTTTCCACATATGTATTGATCGATGCTAGGAATGCCATCTTGTTATTGGCAGTCGCCCACGTATGTTACGGCATGCCACACGGCAAAAACAAGGAGAATAAGGCTTAAGGTCGCCGTATTTTCTTGAATTTACAACCAAACAGGATTCCCCGGATCACATAGCACGTGTAGAATGCAACGTTTGTCCTTACCATGTGGACTAATGTTTGCATTCACCATAATCTCTCGGATTTCCTTCCAAACGATTGCCAATGGGTTCAGAAACTTGTGTGAAAAGCAGCGGCGAACGATGTTCTTTGACTTTCAGGGGCAAAAAGTCCTTCTTAGGTGCCGAATTTAACACTCCTCTAGGACTCCTAGCGCAAGCTGGTAGTATTTTCTAGATTCCCACACTCGTCGCGAGCATTTTGAGTACTCGTTGGTCCAAAACGGACTCCGAATGACAAAGTTATGACCGTTTTAGTGAACACTGGTCCTCTATATGGCAGTCCTTGAAAGAACTTCATTTTCCTGTGAAGCATTCTGGTGCGCCGCCCTAAATTTTTTTGTCCTCCATAGTGCATATATTATTTCCACATATGTATTGATCGATGCCAGGGATGCCCTCTTGGTATTGGCTATCGCCCATGTACGTTGCGGCATGCCACATGGCGAAAACAAGGAGAATAATGCTTATAGTCGTCGTATTTTCTTGAATTAACAACCAAACAGGATTCCTCGGATCATATAGCATGTGAATAATGCAACATTTGTCTTATCTGGTAGACTAATGTTTACACTCAACATAATCTCTCGGATTTGCTTCCAAACGAGTGCCAATCGGTTCAGAAACTTGTGTGAAAAGCATCGGCGAACGACGTTCTTTGACTTTCATGGGCAAAAAGTCCTGCTTAGGGGCCGAATTTAACGCTCCTCTGGGACTCCTGGCGCAAGTGGGGAGTATTTTCAAGATTCTCATGCGCGTTGCGAGCATTTTGAGTACTTGTGGATCTGAAACGGACTCCGAATGACAAAGTTATGACCGTTTTACTGAACACCGGTCCTTTATATGGCAGTCCTCGAAAGAACTTCACTTTCCTGTGACGCGTTATGGCGCGCCGCCCCAAAATTTTGTGTCCTTCATAGTGGAGATATTGTTTCGACATATGTATTGATCGATGCCTGGAATGCCCTCTTGTTATCGGCTGTTGCCCACGTACGTTACGCATGCCACACGGCGAAAACGAGGAGAATAAGGCTTATAGTGGCCATATTTTCTTGAATTTACAACCATACAGGATTCCCCGGATCATATAGCATGTGCAGAATGCAACGTTTGTCCTTACATGATGGACTAATGTTTACACTCACCATAATCTCTTGAATTCTCTTCCAAGCGAGTGCCAATGGGTTCAGAAACTTGTGTGAAAAGCAGCGGCGAACGATGTTCTTTGACTTTCATGGGCAAAAAGTCCTTCTTAGGGGCCGAATTTGACGGTCCTCTGATGTCTACTACGCGACTTTATTCTTGTAGATTCCTGTTGGGCCTCCAAGGGCAGAGTTTTGTAGGGCAGTACCAATTTTCCCACAAGTGGATGACCTAAGGTTTATCAATTCGTGGGAGGTGTAGTATGAAGATGGTCTCCCTGAAACAACCCTGCA
The DNA here is from genome assembly GCF_002162155.2 of Triticum dicoccoides. NCBI lineage: Eukaryota > Viridiplantae > Streptophyta > Magnoliopsida > Poales > Poaceae > Triticum > Triticum dicoccoides. The sequence continues at coordinate 384,507,021 of NC_041392.1, read as the reverse complement.
ACAAAATACAAGAAATCTCTTGTGTCCCCAACACACCCAATACAAGTGCACTAGTTCAGTGAAGAGATGGTGATAAAAGTGTAATATTGATGGTAGAAAAAAAAATTATAATCTGAATAAATAAAAACAGCAAGGTAGCAAGTAGTAAACGGGCACAAAAACGGTATTGCAATGCTTAAAAATGAGGCATAGGGTCCGTACTTTCGTTAGTGCAATCTCTCAACTGCGCTAATATAATTGGTTCATATGATAATCTCTCAACGTGCAACAAAGAATCACTCCAAAGTTCCTATCTAGCGGAGAACATAAGACAGAATTATTTGTAGGGTACGAAACCACCTCTAAGTTATTCTTTCTGATCAATCTATCCTAGAGTTCATATTAAAATAACACGAAGCTATTCTTTCCGATCGATCTAACCAAGAGTTCATACTAAAATAGTACCAAAGCAAATTCAGATTCATAATATTCAATCCAACACAAAGAACTTCAAAGAGTGCCCAAGATTTCTACCGGAGAAACAAAGAAAAGAACGTGTATCAACCCCTACGCATAGATTACCCCAATGTCACCGCGGGAATCCGTGAGTTGAGTGCCATAACATATATCAAGTGAATCAATACGATACCCCATTGTCACCAGGAGTATTCAATTGCAAGAAATATAGCAAGTGCTCTCAAATCCATAAAAGTATTCAATCCGATAACAACGAAATCTCAAAGGGAAAAACTCAATTCATCACAACAAGATAGAGAGGGGAAAACACCATATGATCCAACTATATTAACAAAGCCCGCGATATATCAAGATCGTGCCATCAAGAACACGAGAGAGAGAGAGAGAGAGAGAGAGAGATTAAACACATAGCTACTAGTACAAACCCTCAGCCCCAAGGGTGGACTACTCCCTCCTCATAGTGGTGGCCGCCGGGATGGTGAAGATGGCCACCGGAGATGATTCCCCCTCCGGCAGGGTGCCGGAACAGGGTCTAGATTGGTTTTCGGTGGCTACAGAGCCTTGCGGCAGCGGAACTTCTGATCTAGGTTAACCCCAAGGGTTTGAGGAATATTTGGGAATTTATAGGGTAAAGAGGGGGTGCGGGAGGCCACTGAGGTGGGCACAACCCACCTGGGCGCGCCTAGGCCCCCAGGCGCGCCCTGGTGGGCTGTGCCCCCCTCGGGGCACCCCCAGGTGCTTCTCTGGCCCATTGGTGGTCTTTTGGTCCATAAAAAATCCACAAAAAGTTGCGCGGTGTTTGGACTCCATTTGATATTAATTTCCTGCGATGTAAAAAATAAGCAAAAAACAGCAACCGGCATGGGCACTGGGTCAATAGGTTAATCCCAAAAAATGATATAAAGTTGCTATAAAATGATTGTAAAACATCCAAGAATTATAATATATTGGCATGAATACTTCATAAATTATAGATACATTGGAGACGTATCAACATCCCCAAGCTTAGTTCCTATGCGTCCTCAAGTAGGTAAATGATAAAAGAAATAATTTATGAAGTGTGAATGCTATCAAAGTGCATAAGTTTGATCCATGATAATTTCAATCACTTTTCCTAACATCATGACAGCAATTCTTTCTCATAAAATTTCTCATGTTAAAGTTGCAACCAATTCACATGTTAAGGTTCAAACAATGAATTCTCTTGAAACTCAACAAGCTATGTTCTCAGTCACCAGGCAATTGCAATTCGACTTATTCAACAGAGTTTAAGTAAGAGCTCCACATAGTCAACTATCATATAGTCTTCTATGATTGCTAACACTCACCGCATACAGATGAGCAAAAGATAGGCCCTTCGCAGAGGGAAGCAGAGGTTGACATGCACTTATTTGTTTGTATGCTCAACCCCTTAGTGCAAAAGAACGTCACGTTGTATTGCCCCTTGTGATGGTAACCTTTATTATGCAGTCTGTCGCTTTTATTCTTCACCATCACAAGTTCCTACAACGGTCAATTTTCTATTACACTAAATGATCTCACACTTTTAGAAGCAATTTTTATTGCCTTATTGCACCAATGACAACTTACTTGAAGCATCTTGCTCAATCCTTAGGTAGGTATATTGGACTCTTGAAAATAAGATTTGGGTTTAAGGGTTTTTTGGATGCACAAGTAGTATCTCTACTTGGTGAGGAGTTTTTGGCTAGCAAAGATGGGAGGCAAGCACCACATGCTGAAGGATCTATGACAATATAACTTCTATGTGAATATGAACAAACATAAACCATTACGTTGCCTTCCTTGTCCAACGTCAACAATTTTGGCATATAATATTTTGATGGGGGCTCACAATCACAAAAGATTTCCAAGATAGTTTATTTGCATGTTAAAGTTTGCTTCCTTATACTAATTATTCATGAATTGCTTGTATGACTAATATTGTGATTGTCAAGCTTCAAAAGATTTCACTTTCTAAACCCAATGTGAAGCTACCACTAGGCATGATATAATTTCAACTTCATGACATTCAATTTATTTAGCAATTTACTCATAGGATATAAGTGAAGCACAAGAGTAAATGACAAGCTACTCCAAAAAAGATATAAATGAAGATCATGAGCAAAATATTTCTTTCTCTCAAATTAATTTAAGTTAAGAAAGAGAGAATTTCTTCAAAAATACTAAAGCACACCGTGCTCAAAAAGATATAAGTGAAGCACTAGAGCAATTCCATAAAAAAGAGCTTCGTTGACGGGATGTGAATGCCGCTTACCTAGCCCCCCTGGCAACTATTTGAGGACTCTATTTATTTAAAAACTTTTAGATATAAGTATTTTATTAAAACAACAAGCAAAACAAAAAAATGACATTCCAAGAATAGCACAACCCATGTGAAGAAGCAAAAACTTAGGCTCAACCAATACTAACCGATAATTGTTAATGAAGAAAGGTGGGATGCCTACCGGGGCATCCCCAAGCTTAGATGCTTGAGACTTCTTGAAATATTATCTTGGGATGCCTTGTGCATCCCCAATCTTGAACTTTTGTGTCTCCTTAATTCTTCTCATATCACGGTTTTCCTAAATCTCAAAAGCTTCATCCACACAAAACTCAACAAGAACTCGTGAAATAAGTTAGTATAAACCAATGCAAAAAACCTTATCATTCTCTACTACAGAAAATCACTAAAATTATTATTCAACATTGCATACTAAATGCCTCTGCATATTTAATACTCCTATCCTTAAAATAGGATCATTAAACAAGCAAACATATGTAAACAATGCAAACATAACAGCAATCTGCCAAAACACTACAGTCTGTAAAGAATGCAAGAGTATCAATACTTACCTAACTCCAAAAGTTATGCAACTTTATCACACTGTATAAAATTTATCAGAGATTCTTTTGCAAAAAGTTTCAACATTTTATCACATTCTGACTTTTCTAGGGAATTTTTGCAACAACGGTAAACTTTCTGTTTTCAAACAGCAACATGCAGGGTTGGAAAATAAGCATAGTAAAGGCTATCATTACCACTTTTATTGAAATAAAATATGCAAAACATTATTATGAATAACAGAATGAAAATCCTAACAAAATAAAATGATGCTCCAACCAAAACACATATCATGTGACGAATGAAAACATAGCTCCAAGTGAGGTTATCGATAATGTTGGAGACGAAAGAGGGGATACCTTCCGGGGCATCCCCAAACTTAGTTGCTTGGATCTTCCTTGAATATTACCTTGGGGTGCCTTGGGCATCCCCAATCTTAGGGTCTTGTCACTCCTTATTCTCCTCCTATCGACATCTCACCCAAAACTTGAAAACTTCAATCACACAAAACTTAACGAAACTTTGTGAGATAGGTTAGTATGATAAAGAGTAAACCATTTCACTTTTGGTACTGTCAATGACAAGATTCATAATTGTTCTCACACAAAGACTACTATAGCATATCATTTCCACAATTTATATTGAGCAATATAAGCCATAGAAACTAGAAAACAAGCAAACTATGCATTGAAAACAGAATCTGTCAAAAACAGAACAGCCTGTAGTAATCTGTACTCCAACCGTACTTCTGCTACTCCAAAAATTCTGAAAAATAGGAAAACCTGTATAATTTTTCTATTAATCTTCTGCAAAAAGAATTAGTATTTTTTCACTCTTCTGTTAAAAATGATAATTGTTTTCCTGAGTGCCAAAGTTTCTGTTTTTCAGCAAGATCAAATCAACTATCACCATAGACCATCCCAAAGGTCTTACTTGGCACTTTATTGAAATGAAAGCAATAAAACATGATTAGTACGGTAGCCTAATCATGTGAACACACAAAAAAGTAGGTAAAAGTGTTGGGTTGTCTCCCAACAAGCGCTTTTCTTAATGCCTTTTAGCTAGGCATGATAAGGTCAATGATGCTCACATAAAAGATAAGAACTGAAACACAAAGAGAGCATCATGAAGCATATGACTAGCACATTTAAGTCTAACCCACTTCCTATGCATAGGAATTTTGTGAGAAAACAACTCGTGGGAACAAGAATCAACTAGCATAGGAAGGCAAAACAAGCAAAACTTCGAGATTTTCAACATAAAGAGAGAAAACTTGATATTATTGCAATATGTAGAAGCATATGTTCCTCTCTCCTAATAATTTTCAGTAGGATCATGAATGAATTTAACAATATAACAATCACATAAATCACTCTTTTCATGATGCATAAGCATAGAAATTTTCTTACTCTCCACATAAGCAATTTTATTCTCATTCATAGCAGTGGGAGAAACTCAATGTAACATCCCAAAATTCTATATTTTGGAATGTTATATTAAATAAATAAATAGGATTGTTTGTCTGATTGTTGTGTGATGGATTGTGTGAAATTATTTTATTTTCACGAGAATTAAAACCTTTTGAGTTCTTGTTTAAAACTTTTTCTAATCATGTTATAAAAGTTGGGTAACATTTTGTCCAATAAAGAAAACTATGGTTGGGGAAGTTTATTCAAGAAATCAAAGGGCTTTAATTTCCGTTTGACTCTTTTTTTTTTGAAATATTGGAAACCACAATCACAATTTTGGAGTGAGAATAAGATGACTTTCTCAAATGTGGTGGATGAATATTTCATATGGAGTTTGTCTGGATTTTGGAGTTCCAATTGAAATATGATATTATTTGGAGTTTTATTGTCGTTTAAATATTTCCAAATTAATCAAATAAAATATGAGAGGAGATAATATGACTTCTCCAAAACTTTTATTGGAAATATGTAATATTTTTTTGGTCATTTTGGGTATTCATAAAACACCAAGTTTGTGCGCAAAAATAATGTTATCACATTATGAAAGTATTGTTTCTAGGCTCTAAATAGTAACTTCGTATATGTGAATATTTTTTTCTGGTGTTAGTTAAATTTTTTGGCAACTTATCTATTATAACTAATTAAACCTGGCAAAGCTACTAGTCCAACCCATCTCATCCTAAGCTATGATTCGCTCAGTGCACGTGTCCAGCAGGAGCACAGCCAACCAAGCCCACCTCTCTTCAAAAATTATTTTCCTTCTCTTGCTCCTTGGGCCTAGTATTTTTTCTACTAAAGCTCATCTAGTGATCACACCTCAAGCCCAGGCGCATGGCCGTGCTCGTCTCCTTCCTCTGCACGTTCAATCTGGAGCAGTGGAGCAGGAACATAACAGAAACGGCCATGGCTCCCCACTTCTTCCTCTTCTCCTCCCACTCAATTCATTCCTCATTACGACTTGCCACCAATACAAAAATTATTGAGGAAGGTCAAGAGAACTCATTCAGGGAATTAAAACTCAATTTTGTTGCTTTAATTGGACGCACGAAGCCGTGAAACGTACACGCACAAACTGCCATTATTGGCCATGATGAGCTCTCTTGATCTCCATCTCCCGGGCTCCCCTTTCTCTATAAAAGGAACCATGAGGAGCGCCTCGAAGTCTCCCACCTCCTCTCCAGAAACCCTCTCCATCTCCCTCCCCATGGTTGTCAATTTGTAGCCGGAGTCCCAAGTCCGTCGCAGCTTCCGACGAAGTTTCAGTCACATATGGTGAAGCCCCGACCCTTCCTATCATTTATTCTCTCTATTTGTATTTTGCGCACCTCCCTGAACCCTTGAACCTCTCGAATCCACAGCCGGAGCTCACGAACGGCGACGAGTACATCCAAGCGGAAACTCCGGCGAACTCCAGCGGGTTCACACGGCTTCCCGAGGACGAATTGGTCGTCAACAACGACATCACCTTCATCACCGCGTCCGCGTGGTGTATTTCACCGTCCGCCTTTCCTACTCGGCGGAGCACGCCAACCGGACCTCCTTCCCCGGTGAGCATTCTTTCTTCCGTCTCTCGATCTTTTGATCGATGCATGTGTGCTGTTAAAGAAAACGAAGGGAACTCAGCCAGTAGGGGCATGACTCCTAGCAGCCTAATCTAAATCCCGTAATACATTTTCAGGAAAATATCTAAACTTCGGAAAATCATATCTCCTAAACCGTATGTCCAAATTCGACAAATTTTATATCCCCGGATTCCTTGAAACATCTAGTTTATTATAAAAATTCGAGATCTCAGTTTTTGGCAAGTTAAAATTTAGTTCTGATTTAAATGTTAAATTGAGTACTTTTGCTATATCTTCTAATCTATAAATCATATAAAAATGTTTATTATATGAAAGTTCGACCTTAGGACATCACCTTTCTGTTGGAACTAATGGCATAATTTTTTTCAGCAAGATTTAGTCAGTGTTTTGACATCAACACCTTAATTTGACCTTCTCGATCATTGTTTAATAACTTTTGACACGAAGATAAATCTCTTAGATTGATCCCTAGAAAACCTCTCTGGCCATATGCCATCATCATACAAATTTGGACTTAGGAAACGTTACATAAATTTTTGTAACATAAACCTTATGGCATCAACTCTACCTATCATTTTCATTGGACCCAAGTCAAATATTCCAATCAAACCCATTATAGACTTTGTCGTAGAACCTTGCCTCACAACTCTTCAAGCCGTGATCTTTACTTTGACCCAACCCCATAACAAACCCTATATCATATTTTCATTCTTGATCTTATCTCAACCCGTAACCAAGTCCTAACAACTTATGTAGGAATGTTTTTATTTTTATTTTTTATTTTGTATTGTAATTTGAATATTTTATTTGGATATTTATTTGGATGTTGTTGTGTGTTAAAGTACTTTTTTATATCGTTAGATATATCGTAACGAGAAGGAGAGACGACTCAATATAATATTTCATCTTCATCAATAGTACAAGGCAAGTTACATCTTGATCATGCCCTTTTATACCTATGTTTTATATATATGCATTTAGTCCTTTGATGTAGGGTTTGCATGAATATTTTAGTTGGCTATATTATAAACCCAGTAGTGCAATGAGGTAGGTCTGAGCCTTTACTTCTTTGTCACCAACGTTGTAGGGATTTTGCTATGCCATTGTAGACGGGGATTGGTATGTGAGATCATGAAAGTTGCGAGTGAGATAATAATTAAGGGTAACCTTAAGGTGGCAACATTAACACACATCTGGATGGATTGGTAAGGGGCACCCTGGAGAAACAAGTGGACTTGCCCAGGGGATCCCGGAGTACCCGTGTGATGACCCTATGGACTGCCACCCAGGCTCAAAGGGATTCATCAATTTTTCATGACTAGAAGCTTACCTGCACAACCACAAGCTATTATGGGCTCTGGCTTAGTTGAGTACGTTGTGTGACCTCTTACCGTGGTAAACTAGCAGATGTAGTTATATATGTAGGTGTACCGGTCTACCCAGGGTTAAGAGGGAACACTTCAGAAAGACTATGTCTCGATCTTCCGATTCTCAAACACCAGACAGCGTGAGGACTACAAAGGAGGTGATCGAGTCTTGTGGGGAAAAGTCTGCAAACCTCTGCAGAGTGTAAAACTAATCGATTAGCCGTGTCCCCGGTTATGGACAATTTGAGCATCTGGAAAGTGGGAATTGAGCAATCTCATCACTTTTAATTAATTTAATGGGTTTTAATGAATTTGGGTATAGATTGAATGGAGCAACCATCTCAATCGTATTATGATGAATTATGTAGTAACAATATGATATTTTTTTGAGGATAGGGAAAAATCAGCTTTATGCAAATTAAATTTAGAACCATCCACCAGCCATATTGCATGTATAAATAGGACATTTATTCATCTTGTGGTGTGACTTGCCAGTACATTCAACGTACTGACCTACACGGCTGCAACATATTATGTTGCAGGTATTATCCCACGAGTAAGTGATACGATAGGGTTACAGTCCGCACTCAACTTGCCGATGGCGTTGATGAGACTCCACACCCATTTGCCTGTTTCCGCTGAGATTCTTAAGGTATATATCAATTTTTTTGTTACTTATACATGTGATTGCACTTTGATATATACATTGATGTACTGTGTGTGCTAGCATACTGATCCAGGGATAGCACAGATACACAGTGACTTGACCGTCTGAGGTCGGGTCGCTACACTCAACAAAATAACTATCATGTGATTGAAAATTAAAATCACGATGACATGTTTCATGGTTATCATTATTTAATATAGCATACATGTCATCACCATAATCATCATAGATAGCAACTTTGTTACCATAGTCAATTGAAACCTCTTCCAAAATAGTGGATTCATCATTAAATAAAGTCATGTCCTCTCCAAATCCACCTTCATTAATATAATCATCATAAATAGGAGGCATGCAATCATTATAACAAATTTGCACATCAAATCTTGGGGGACTAAACATATCATCTTCATCAAACATAGCATCCCCAAGCTTATGGATTTGCATATCATTAGCATTATGGATATTAAAGAATTCATACCACTACTGGAGGATGCTGCTAACGCGACACTACGATCAGAGACCCTGAGAGAAACTATGTGCGATGCAATGATCGCAAACGATGGTGTAGGAAAACCGTCAAAAATGTATAAAACGTTTGCGATGACGGATGCATCAAACACGGTTCAGGTTTTAGTTGCGTGTGCGATGAAGGGCATACGGTTCAGTTTAATTAACTATTTGCGATGAGGTGGAACAAAAGAAACAAGCAGCCAGATGGAGGTGTGTGCGATGTACAACATATAGTTCACTCGGATGAACTGTTTGTGATTAGGCAACACAAAAGAAACAGACAGCACGATCAAGGTGTGTGCGATGTACAACATACGGTTCACTCAGATGAACTGTTTGTGATTAGGAAAGAGAACAAAAACGGTTCAATATAACAAGATGTGTGTGATACGCGACAAATAGGTCTGTAATCAGAAATATGTGCGAAGACCAATAATAACACAGACGATTGCTTCTAATAAGACGTATGTGATATGCTCTATCTACACAACATCTATTGGCCATTGTGGGACGGGCGGTCATCCGGATACGTGGCATACAGTTGATCCATCCAACCTATTTGTGATGGAATAGGCCGTGTGTGTTGTGGGCAAACGCTTGCTAGTATTCAACCGTTTGGGATTGATGAATTCATCATCGACGGGATCCCTAGTGTGGTCCGTGTTCATCTGATCATCATCTACTTCTTCTGCTAGCTCGATGCTAAGTTTCCATTAATTGATGGCTTTTATGAACATGCCACCGTTTCCCGCCATTTCCCCACCTATTTCCTGCCACCCTGCTATATTGCGCATAGGGGGCGCGTGACACATGGAGGCAACAAGCGCAGCCTATAGCACATCCACCTTTTCCAAGCATGCCAACCCACCAAAGCGCCGCCTCTGCCATCAATCTCGTCGACAAGGAAAACGAGCAGGCGCCACGGCCCGTCGAGGCCGAGGCGCTCCCCGGCAACGCGATGGACGATGTTGTGATGCGCGTCATCGCCAGGGTTGAGCAGACCTTTGGCGCATGGCGCTTGAGCACCGCAGATCAAGATACACATGTCAGCGCCGACGGGCTGCAGCTCGCCGCACAACATGATCAATGGCACGCCGTAGAGCAAGCTAGGTGCGTCCGCGCCGATAGGCTGCGGCTCACCGCACGGCGAGACTGTTGGAACGCCGCAGAGCGAGAGGCATGGCGTGCTGCACGGCAAGAGCGGATCCATCAGTGCTTGCCTGATGTCGACACGGCGTCACAGCTGGGTACACGTCCAGTCAGTACCCCCATTCCTTGCCAGGAGTGGGAAGAGGCCCTCAGCGCCATACTTGTACCAGATGCCGGCCACGCCGTACTTGCACTAGACGCCCGCCGCGCCATTCGCATGGGTGCCGACATTCGCCTTGTCCGTGGCCCGCTGGATGCCAACGCGCTGGTCCATAGGCTCGACCGCCTCCTTGGCCCAGGTGTGCACCTGGGCGCAGTAGAGGAACATGGCCGTCACATCCTCGAGCTAGTGATCTTCGATGAAATAGCCAACTTGGAGCTCGAGATCGCACTCCAGATGTACCGCGAGCGTGTCGACCGCTTGGACGAATGCCTGCACGAGTTCAGGCAGAGCCAAGAGCTACCCTAGGCAAGGGCTGCTGGTCATGGTCTCATGGACGCATTTTATTTTGAAAAGTTGTTTCGACGTGGATAGCTTTGTATTCACAGTAATCATAGTATTGCTCTGTTTATTACTTTGTTTCAATATGTGTACTCTGTTTTTTATTTTTATATGGTCTGTTTCAATGTGTGTATATACGCTATGCTTTCCATTCTGTATATATGTGGATGATAATAGCTAGATTCAAATTAGTATACAAAACAAATAAAAAATGGAATTCATAATATATATATATATATATATAGGTAAAATGTTTGGGACACCTAGGTGCCTGGGCACCTAGTTGGTTTTTCATTAATGCCTCGTGGATTCAAACCCATTAAATTTTGCATGCAAGATTTTTCATATGTGATACTAGCGTGCATGCAATTGTTTCCAAACAATAAATACATTCATAACTTCACTTCCATGCACGATCGTCCTTTATTCTTTCCAAATTAAAAATATATATACCTTAGTACAGACAACATGCTTGATATACCCCAGGTACGGTAGATAGAAATGATATACCAAAGAAATATGCAAAACAAAGGACATACGTATGGAGTACTGATGGAGATACATGGTACGTTGGGCTCAAAGGATATACGTAGGTTTCACATACTCTCCACTATATATGGAGAACCGATGGAGATACACGATGTTGGGCTCGATGAAAAAAATATACCCACATACGTATGGTCTCATACTGTGGGTATATAATACCTTGTAATTTTCTTAAAGGTCTTGAACATGTCTGGGTATATGATACCTTCAATTCTTAAAATATTTACATTGAGTCGCAAGTTTTTGTATGGACGTTATATTCTATTCCCGCAAAAAATGGACGCTATATCCTAATTATCTGGGTCATTTTTTGCGGGAATAGAATATAACGTCCATACAAAAACTTGCAACTCAATGTGAATATTTTAAGAATTGAAGGTATCATATACCCAGACATGTTCAAGACCTTTAAGAAAATTACAAGGTATTATATACCCACAGTATGAGACCATACGTATGTGGGTATATTTTTTTTCATCGAGCCCAACATCGTGTATCTCCATCGGTTCTTCATGCATAGTGGAGAGTATGTGATACCAACGTATATCCTTTGAGCCCAACGTACCATGTATCTCCATCAGTACTCCATACGTATGTTCTTTGATTTTGCATATTTCTTTGGTATATCATTTCTATCTACCGTACCTTTGGGTATATCAAGCATGTCGTCTGTACTAAGGTATATATTTTTATTTTGGAAAGAACAAAGGACGATCGTGCATGGAAGCGAAGTTATGGATGTATTTATTGTTTTGAAACAAATGCATGCGCGCTAGTATCACATATGTAAAATCTTGCATGCAAAATTTAATGGGTTTGAATCCACGAGGCATTAATGAAAAACCAGCTAGGTGCCCAGGCACCTAGGTGCGCCAAACATTTTACCTATATATATAATAAAATATCATCACATATACGCAATGATACTTAACTACTAGGTACAATGCATAAAATTGAAAACAAACAATACTAAAACTAATTATCCCTCCTAGGGCCAATATTTCGGCAGCCCCTCGCTAGCAGCTCCCTGGTGCGTGGCATCTTCCCAGTGCGGAGGCAGTACTCCAACTCCTCCGCCTCGCACTGCTTGACGTACCGATATGCCTCTTGCTGGCGTACGCGCGTGGCCGATCTTGCCATTTCGTTGGCACCCACCGGAGCTCCTCGTCGGTGGCACGGTGGAGTTTATCGGTGCACCTTCACGTAGGTGCTCAGCGCCTATGACCTTCCTCGCGAAGTACCCGTCTCCGTAGACCTCCTCGGCACGACGACGCGCCTGCCCCCAAAGCTCCGCCGCCTCATTTTTTAGGCGGCATCACGGGCTTCACAGGCCGCCTAGTACCTGGCTTCCTCCTCCGCCATCTCCTTCTTGAACGCCACTTGCCTGGCTTTCTCAGCCGGTGGCAGCGACTTCCATAGACAAAGATTGTAATTGCCCCAAAACCAATCCAAAGTTGGGGGGTCCGGCGCAACCTCGTCAAGCGGCGCATAGGGGTCCTCGTCGCTGCTAATTGAGTGAGCGTCCTCGGGGGGCAGCTACTCCTCGTTGGCGCGTGGGCAGACCGGCGGCTCCATGGCAGAGATTTGAGAGAGAGAGGGAGAAAGAGAGACAGAGGGCGGGCGAGGGGAGGATGTAGATGAGAATGCAAGCGGGACGACGTGAGCATGGTAGTATTTATTGGCAGCCATAATATAGATCGACGGGGACAGTACAAATGCTAGTCGCCAGAATATATGAGTACTGTAGTTTGAATTACACACAATTCCCGCAGCAAAATCCGTGTGTGAACATAATAGCTGACAGTTTCCAATGCAGAACCATGTCTGATTAATGATCCCCGCCATTCACCTACCAAACCTCGAGTCGCGAGATAGACTGCCAATCTTGTGGGGGCCGATTGTCTTGCCAGATCTTTACATTTTCTTTTTTGAACACCAGATATTTACATCGTCTGATGATTTTTTAACTCGCACACAAGTACACAAAAATATGATTTTTCAAACCGTTTAGGTTAGGCGTTGCATGTAGATGTAGTTCAAATTTGAATTACGGTCATTAAATGGTTAGAAAATCACTTAAATGTCTTTAAAAGGTTAAATGACCCCTGAAATTTTCCACATTTTCACATGACAGTTGTATTAGTGCACGTTAAACGTAGGAAAATATTTGATGGTCGTAAGAGGAAGCTATCTCCCGTCCGTCAGCAATCATGCATTGTTCCCTCTCAGAACTACGAACCTTCTAGTGAGTTGCTCCGGTTTGTGAGGGGTGTGTGTCCAAACTTTCGTCAAACAGGCCAATTTTTTTACTACATCATCTTTGTGGCATGAAATTAAATCAAGCAAGGTTTCATGTTTTCCTGATCATTTTTTAATTTTTTGAAATTAAAATGCCATGGCATGCACTCCATGCATGTGCCCATGCCTTGACACCAATATGTTTGAAAAATCATTCGAATTTACTGCACATGGAATTAACTCGCATGCAAGTACACAAAAATATAATTTTTCAAACTGTTTTGGTTAGGCGTTGCATGTAGATGTAGTTCAAATTTGAATTACAATCATTAAATGGTTAGAAAATCACTTAAATGCCTTTAGAAGGTGAAACGACCCCTGAAATTTACCAAATTTTCACATAACAGTTGTATTAGTGCACGTTAAACGTAGGAAAAAATTTGAAGGCCGTAAGAGGAAGCTATCTCTCGTTCATCATCAAACATGCATTGTTCCCTCTCGGAACCACGAACCTTCTAGCGAGTTGCTCCGGTTTGTGAGGGGCGTGTGTCCAAACGTTCGTCAAACATGCCAATTTCTTTACCACATCATCTTGGTGGCATGGCATTACATCAACCAAGGTTTCATGTGTTTCTGATCATTTTTCTATTTTTTGAATTAAAATGCCATGTCACTCAATGCATATGTATCTATGTGTCCATGTCGTGAGACCAATATGTTTGAAAATTACTTCTAATTTACTGCACATGGAATTAACTCGCACACAAGTACACAGATATGATTTTTCAAACCGTTTTGGTTAGGCGTTGCATGTAGATGTAGTTCAAATTTGAATTACGGTCATTAAATGGTTAGAAAATCACTTAAATGTCTTTGAAAGGTCAAATGACCCCTAGAATTTTCCAAAGTTTCACATTACTATTGTAGTAGTGCACGTTAGACGTTGAAAAAATTTGAAGGCCGTAAGAGGAAGCTATCTCCTGTTTGTCATCAAACATGCATTGTTCCCTCTCGGAACCACGAACCTTCTAGCGAGTTGCTCCGGTTTGTGAGGGGTGTGTGTCCAAACTTTCATGAAACATGCCAATTTCTTTACCACATCATCTTGGTGGAATGACATTAAATCAAGCAAGGTTTCATGTTTTTTCTGATCATTTTTGAATTTTTTTGGAATGAAAATGCCATGGCATGTGCCCATGCATTGACACCAATATGTTTGAAAATTCCATCGAATTAACTGCACATGGAATTAACTTGCACATAAGTACACAAAAATATGATTTTTCAAACCGTTATGGTTAGGCGTTGCATGTAGATATTGTTCAAATTTGAATTATGGTCATTAAATGGTTAGAAAATCACTTAAATGTCTTTAAAAGGTCAAATGACCCCTGAAATTTACCAAATTTTCACATGAAAGTTTTATTAGTGCACGTTAAACGTAGGAAAAAATTTGAAGGCCGTAAGAGGAAGCTATCTCCCGTTGGCCATCAAACATGCATTGTTCGCTCTCGGAACCACGAACATTCTAGCGAGTTGCTCCAGTTTGTGAGGGGTGCGTGCCCAAATGTTCGTCAAACATGCCAATTTCTTTACCACGTCATCTTGGTGGCATGGCATTACATCAACCAAGGTTTCATGTGTTTCTCATCATTTTTCTATTTTTTGAATTAAAATGCCATGTCACTCCATGCATATGTATGCATGTGTCCATGTCGTGAGACCAATATGTTTGAAAATTCCTTCTAATTTACTGCACATGGAATTAACTCGCACACAAGTACACATATATGATTTTTCAAAACGTTTTGGTTAGGTGTTGCATGTAGATGTAGTTCAAATTTGAATTACGGTCATTAAATGGTTAGAAAATCACTTAAATGTCTTTAAAAGGTCAAATGACCCCTATAATTTTCCAAAATTTCACATTACAGTTGTAGTATTGCACATTAGATGTAGAAAACTTTGAAGGTTGTAAGAGGAAGCTATGTCCTATTCGTGAGTTGCTCCGGTGTGTGAGGGGTGTGTGTCCAAACTTTCATCAAACATGCCAATTTCTTTACCACATCATCTTGGTGGCATGACATTACATCAACCAAGGTTTCATGTGTTTCTGATTTTTTTTGGAATTAAAATGCTATGCCACTCCATGCATACGTATTCATGCATATGTGTCCATGTCGTGATACAAATATGTTTGAAAATTCCTTCTAGTTTACTGCACATGGAATTAAGTCGCACACAAGTACACAAATATGATTTTTCAAACCATTTCGGTTACGTGTTGCATGCAGATGTAGTTCAAATTTGAATTACGGTCATTAAATGGCCAGAAAATCCCTTAAATGTATTTAAAAGGTCAAATGACCCCTAGAATTTTCAAAATTTTCACATTACAGTTGTAGTAGTGCACGTTAGACGTAGAAAAAAAATTGAAGGCCGTAAGAGGAAGCTATCTCCCAATCGTCATCAAACATGCATTGTTCCCTCTCGGAACCACGAGCCTTCTAGTGAGTTGCTCCAGTTTGTGAGGGGTGTGTGTCCAAACTTTGGTCAAATATGCCAATTTTTTTACCACATCATCTTGGTGGCATGACATTACATCAACCAATGTTTCATGGGTTTATGATTTTTTTAATTTTTTGGAATTAAAATGCCATGTCACACCATGCTTAATTGTGTCATAGCCGTTAGACCAATATGTTTGAAAATTCTTTCCAATTTACTTCACATGGAATTAAATCACACACAAGTACATGAAGTATGAGTTTCAAACCGTTATGGTTAGCTGTTGCATGTACATATAGTTCAAATTTCAATTACGGTCATTAAATGGCTAGAAAATCACTTAAATGGCTTAGAAGTTCAAATGACCCCTGAAATTTTCCAAAATTTGACATGACAATTGTATTAGTACTAAGAAAATTCTCGTTCATTTAAAACACCATCCGTTGGCACTTTATTCCAAATTCTTCTTTCATAGCTAATAAAAAATATCTACAACATCACACACAGTTGTTTTCTAGGAACCGTTTGCGATGAAAATATCTAGGTATATTTAAGTCTCCCTCCTTACGCTTCGCTGGCTCGTCTGCTCTAGTGCCGGCAACCCCCGAATCCATGAATCCTAATCCCCATTCCTGCACCCCCTTCTTGCAAAGATGACGCAGTGGAAACACTTCGTGAAGGCCCATACGATGGCCCCGTCCCCCCGGGCGGCGCCGACTACGCCGAGAGCGCGGGCGCCTACACCGAGAGTGCCACCGCATCCGCATTGAGCGCGGCTGCTTCCGCCAAGAGGGCGTCCGTGGCAGCTGCATCAATCGAGACGGCTGCAGCTGCTGCTGCGATGGCGGCTGCAAACACCGAGAGCGCTCGAGCCACCGTCCGTGCCGCTGATGTCGCCCTGGCCCGGGTCGAGGCCATCCATGCCAATATCGAGGATGCACATGCCAAGATATTCCAGACCACCTCGGACTCCAGCATGCAACCCATGTCTGAAAAGGAGGTGGTGGCCATGGAGCACCTACTTCCTCATGAGGTCGCCGAGCGGGAGCTGGAGATGCAGGAGGCGGCGGAGATCGAGGAGCACCGGGAGGAGGAGTTGCGTGTGGCCGAGGTTGAGGTAGAGAAGAGTCTATCCGTGGAGGAATCGGCGGTGGAGTACCAACGCGAGCTCTGGCGTAGCCACTAGTATGAGTACTACAACCTTGAGGGCGGCGCCGAGGACGAGGATGAGGACGAGGACGCGGTCGACTTCAGCAGGGGGACGCGGAGTCCACCAACGGCGGCATGTCGCCAGGACAAGTCATCTACGTCTCATCTCACACCGGCAATGCATAGGCCGACGCGGCGGTGGGTTTTTAATTATGCATACTTAGACTTTGTTTTTAATGCTGGTCTTTTGTTAGAGCAATGTTTAGGTCAACTGGCTCTGTGTAATTACTGAAATTTCTCGATTCAGTAAGTGTGGTATGTCTGCTGTACGCTCTTTCGTGTGCCCAAATTAGCAAGCTATGTTAAATTATGCAATGACGTACCCGGGGAAATTTCCATCAAAATTTGAATTATAAAACTCATCTCATGCGCATAAAGCAGAAGAATCGTTTGCGATGCACACAATCTTTCAAAGTGAATGGTCCAGCGGCACCGCGCGCGTTCAAAGTGAATGTGCCCATGCCTTGAGACCAAAATTTGAATTATCAAACTCATCCCATGTTCGTAAAGAAGAAGAATCATTTCCGATGCACACAATCGTTCAAAGTGAATGGCTTGGCGGCACCGCGCGCAAAGTTTCCCTCCACATTTCCAAAATTTGGCCTGCCGCCAAAATATCTACCCCCGCCCCTTCCCCCTTCCCCACCCCCTTTTCTCCCTGACCATAAGTCACATTTCCCCTATTTCCTCCTTCCTTCCTTCCTTTCTAAGCTATAGCCACTTCCTCGCTCTCGCCGTCTCGCATCCTACCACCAGGGTCGCCATGGTCTTCTTCAAAGACCTCCAGCGGTTCCTCCTCCGGCGACTACTCCTTCACCACCCGGGTATGCCTCTCTTCTCTCTCTCTCTCGGGGTATGACTTGGAATGAAGGATTTTTACCCGAAGGTTGATTTGAGTCATTTCTTCCTCTTCTAGCTCCCTAAGACCATCAATGCCAACGAATGGAGCAGGGTGGCTGAAGATCTATCTGCTCATTGTCACCATCAATCTCCATGTGTGAAGCTACATGCATTTGATTCTGTGGACACTGGGAGGAAGTTTCTAGCATGTGCAGACAAGGTTAGACTCTCTTCCGTTGTTACAAATCATTTGTTAGATATGATTCAGACACTGTCACGGTCTCAACCCATTCATACCACACCTTCAACCAAACGCATCCTAAGACAGTGTCACAATTTGTACCTAGTATCTTAAATTGTTGCCATCTCATCAGTGGTGCCATTAGAAAATTATTTGGCACCGCTTCAGCAGTTTGTGTATCCAACTTTGGTCCACAGATCCAAGCAGCCAAGCAGTAAAATACCAAATCTTTATGGCACGAAGGAACTGGGCATCGGAGCAACTACGTGCTCCGGAGTCCGGGTCCCTGATTTTTTTTGCTGCATCGGCTCTCCATTTCAGGGCACCCGTGCGAGATGTAGCAACAGTTGTCTTTATACCAGTTTTGGAATACATAGTGGATGGCCTTAGTGCTATTAGTTCTATGTTACTAAATTTGTGCATGTACACACCTGTTAGTATCAATTTGCTGTCATCCAAACATTGTCACTATGTTGTTGTAGTTATATTTACCTTCCTCATAAAATGTTCAATTTGTTATTTATTGGACATGAGTAAGAACTTGTAGCGTCGTTGTAGTTAATTATAGCTTCTGATGTTCTAGAATTTGGTTGTTGTCTCAGTACCAATTATTTCTTTGCACATTGATCTTTTTGAGAAGATATGTCATAATTAACATGTTTCTTCAGTTTTTCAAAATAAGCATAGGTGATTTTCTATGTTGCTATAAACCCATTTGCCCTACAATTGTTACTGATCTAGTTTTAAATATTATAGGATGAACGGAAGTGTTCTTACTTGGAGTGGGTTGATCAAGAGTGGCCACGGTCTTTGAAGATGTGCCTAACGAAGCTCTGGAGCATGTATGAGGAAGTGAACATAGCTAGGCTTAGAGAAAGTCTTGTCAACGCTGAAGCATATTTCAAGATGCGGGATAAAAAGTTGAAGGTGGAGAATGAGCTCAGATCTAAAAACAGACTTTGCTAAGATGGTGCTGGCGAAGGAGGAGGAACTTTCCCAGTTGGCCCGTGCAAAACGGGTTCTTACTGAACTGAAAGCAGAGGTGGATAAGACGAGCCAAGATGATCTCGATTAGGGAAATGAATATATTGTTCTTATGAAGTTGAACTAGCTATATGTTGTACTGTGTTGTTTTCATGTAGCTACCGGACTGTGATGTTATAATATATTTATGTGCCCGATATGAAAGTGGCAAATAGTTGTTTGATATGAAATGTGAATTTGCGTAATACTGGAATTATTAATTGTAAACTAATAAACCTGCTAAATGTGTCATGGACCTTTGCAAACGGTTCTAGCAGTAAAAGCGGCTGAGATGGATATCCCAATGCCACACAGTTTTCTTCATCAAATCGTGTGTGATATAGTTGATAAAAGCAAACAGTTAACCAAGGAAGACCGTGTGTGATGGTTACACCTTTCACACACAAGCCTACACATAAAACTGTGTGGGATTTACGTCTGAAGGGAAACGTTTTCCCTGGATTGACTGTGTGGGATGTACATAAGAACGGAAATGTACTCCTTGGATTGACTGTGTGTGATATACATACGAAAAGAAATATTTTTCTGGGATTCACTGTGTGGGATATACATACCTACGGAAATGATTTTCTCGGATTACTGTGTGGGATGTACATACCTACGGAAATAATTTATGGGATTCACCTGTGGGATGTACATACCTACGGAAATGATTTCTGGGATTCACCGTGTGGGATGTACATACCTACGGAAATGATTGGGTTTCAATGACTTGCCCAATCGCACACATCCCCAGCCTGGGTCCCAGGAGGGCCTATCCCCGGCGATTTCTAGGACGTGTGGGAAGGACACCCTATCGCACACACTCACTTGGCGACGGTTCCAAATGCCATTGCAGAAAGGGGTAAAAACAGTTTGTTTCGGACCAACGCGCACCAGTGTACTAACAACAGTGCAATCATGCTCATCATTTATACCAAACATTCTATTGAATTCTTCTTCTATCAATTGAGCACAATTTTCTGTTCCATCATTTTCACAAAATACATTATAAAGATGATTAATACGATGCAACCTCAATTCCATTTATAAACCAAACTAGTGATAAAACAAGAAACTAAAAGATTCAATTGCAAGATCTAAAGATATACCTTCATGCACTCACCTCCCCAGCAAAGGCACCAGAAAATAGCTTGATGTCTACTACGCAACTTTATTCTTGTAGACTCGTGTTGGGCCTCCAAGCGCAGAGTTTTGTAGGACAGTAGCAATTTTCCCTCAAGTGGATGACCTAAGGTATATCAATCCGTGACAGGTGTAGGATGAAGATGGTCTCTCTCAAACAACCCTACAACCAAATACAAGAAATCTCTTGTGTCCCCAACACACCCAATACAATGGCAAATTGTATAGGTGCACTAGTTCGGCGAAGAGATGGTGATAAAAGTGTAATATTGATGGTAGAAATATATTTTTATAATATGAATAAATAAAAATAGCAAGGTAGCAAATAGTAAACGGGCACAAAAAGGGTATTGTAATGCTTTAAAATGAGTCCTAGGGTCCGTACTTTCGCTAGTGCAATCTCTCAACAGTGCTAATATAATTGTATCATATAACCGTCCCTCAACGTGCAACGAAGAATCACTCCAAAGTTCCTATCTAGCGGAGAACATAAGATAGAATTGTTTATAGGGTACGAAACCACCTCAAAGCTATTCTTTTCAATCAATCTATCATAGAGTACGTACTAAAATAACACGATGCTATTCTTTCCGATCGATCTAACCAAGAGTTTGTACTAAAATAACACCAAAGCAAATTCTGATTGATAATATTCAATCCAACACAAAGAACTTCAAAGAGTGCCCAAAGATTTCTACCGGAGAAACAATGACAAGAACATGCATCAACCCCTATGCATAGATTACCCCAATGTCACCTCGGGAATCCGCGAGTTGAGTGCCAAAACGTATATCAACTGAATCAATACGATACCCCATTGTCACCACGAGTATTCAATTGCAAGACAGATATCAAGTGCTCTCAAATCCATAAAAGTATTCAATCCAATAACAACCAAATCTCAAAGGGAAAAACTCAATTCATCACAACAAGATAGAGAGGGGAAAACACCATATGATCTGCTATATTAACAAAGCCCGTGATACATCAAGATCGTGCCATCAAGCTACTAGTACGAACCCTCAGCCCTGAGGTTGGACTACTCCCTCCTCATCATGGTGGCCACCGGGACGATGAAGATGGCCACCGGAGATGATTCCCCCTCCGACAGGGTGCCGGAACGGGGTCTAGATTGGTTTTCCTTGGCTATAGAGCCTTGCGGCGGTGGAAATTCTGATCTAGGTTAACCCCGAGGTTTATCGGAATATTTGCGAATTTATAGGGTAAAGAGGGGGTGCGGGAGGCCACCAAGGAGGGCGCAACCCACCTGGGTGAGCCTGGGCCCCCAGGCACGCCCTTGTGGGTTGTGCCCCCCTTGGGGCACCCCTAGTTGCTACTTTGGCCCATTGGTGGTCTTCTCATCCATAAAAAATCCACAAAAAGTTTTATGGTGTTTGGACTTCGTTTGATATTGATTTCCTGCAATGTTAAAAACAAGCAAAAAATAGCAACTGGCACTGGGCACTGGGTCAATAGGTAAGTCCCAAAAAATGATATAAAGTTGCTATAAAATGATTGTAAGACATCCAAGAATGATAATATGTTGGCATGAATACATCATAAATTATTGATACATTGGAGATGTATCATCCTTTGGGACTCCTGGCGCAAGCAGGGAGTATTTTCTAGAATCCCATGCTCGTCACGAGCATTTTGAGTAGTTGTGGGTCCGGAATGGACTCTGAATGACAAAGTTATGACCATTTTAGTGAGCACTAGTCCTTTATATGGCGGTCCTTGAAAGAACTTCATTTTCCTGTGACGCGTTCTGGCGCGCCGCCCCGAAATTTTGTATTCTCGATAGTGGAGACGTTGTTTCCACATATGTATTGATCGATGCCAGGAATGCCCTCTTGTTAATGGTTGTCGCCCACATATGTTACGACATGCGAAACGATGAAAACAAGGAGAATAAGGCTTAAGGTCGCCGTATTATCATGAATTTACAACCACACAGGATTGCCCGCATCATATAGCATGTGCAGAATGCAAAGTTTGTCCTTACCATGCATACTAATGTTTAAACTCACCATAATCTCCCGGATTTTCTTCCCAACGAGTGCCAATGGGTTCAGAACCTTCCGTGAAAAGTAGCGGCGAACAATGTTGTTTGACTTTCAGGGGCAAAAAGTCCTTCTTAGGGGCCGAATTTGACAGTCCTCTGGGACTCCTAGCGCAAGTGCGTATTAGTTTCTAGATTCCCACGCTCATCGCGAGCATTTTGAGTTCTTGTGGGTCTGAAACAGACTCCGAATGACAAAGTTAGGACCGTTTTAGTGAACACCGGTCCTTTACATGGTAGTCCTTGAAAGAACTTCATTGTCATGTGACGCATTCTGGCGCGTCGCCCTGAAATTTTGTGTCCTCCATAGTGGAGGTATTGTTTCCACACATGCATTGATCGATGCCAGGAATGCCCTCTTGTTATTGGTTGTCGCCCATGTACGTAATGGCATGCCACACGGCGAAAACAATGAGAATAAGGACTATAGTCGTTGTATTTTCTTGAATTTAAAACCAAACAAGATTGCCTAGATCATATAGCATGTGCAGAATGCAACATTTGTCCTTACCATGCAGACTAATGTTTGCACTCACCATAATCTCTCAGATTTTCTTCCAAACGAGTGCCAATGGGTTCAAAAACTTGTGTGAAAAGCAGCAGCGAACGATGTTCTTTGACTTTTAGGGGCAAAAAGTCCTACTTAGGGGCCGAACGAATAAGGCCTAGGGTTTTGGTTGATTTGTGTCCTAAGGTGTTATTTTACTACGAACTCTAGGGTTGCTTGTGACACTTATAAGAATAGCCTAATGGATTGATCGGAAAGAATAACTTTGAGGTTGTTTTGTACCCTACAATAATCTCTTTGTTTGTTCTCCGCTATTAGTGACTTTGGAATGACTCTTTGTTGCATGCTGAGGGATAGCTATATGATCTAACTATGTTATTGTTGAGAGAACTTGCACTAGTGAAAGTATGAACCCTAGGCCTTGTTTCGAAGCATTGCAATACCATTTACGCTCACTTTTACCACTTGTTACCTTGCTATTTTTATATTTTCAGATTACAAAAACCTATATCTACCATCACTAGTGCAGAACCGGGCAATAGCACCGGTTCGTAAGGCCCTTTAGTGTCGGTTCGGTAACCAGGACTAAATTGTGGGCACTAAAGGCCCCCCCTTTAGTACCGGTTCAGCACGAATCGGTGCTAAAGGGCAACCACGTGGCACGAGGCAGCTCCATGCGCGCATAGGACATTAGTACCGGTTGGTAACACCAACCGGTACTAAATGTTTGGGTGTGTTTTGGTTTTATTTTTTATTTTGACTTTAATTTTGTGTTTTCTATTTAATTTAGTGATTGTTTTACATTATAATGAGTTGTTAAATCATTAGGTGAATGTACCGCAGATTAGTTTGACTGGATGCGTGGATCCTAGCTAAGTCATCCAGTATATGTCATATCCATATTATATATACTTGATCACCTAATTAAGTGATCGAGGTAATATGGATATGGCATATACTTGATCACTTAGCTAGAATCCATCCAGTTGAAACTAATATGCAGTTTCTTTCATAAATGATATAATAACTCATCATCATCATCATATTAATATAAAAACTCTTGCATCATATATATCATCACCAATGGTTTTCATAGCAAAGATATCATCGAGTTCAACATGGTAATGATATTATAAGCGTTCATAACACCACAAAAGCAAATCACTCTTTGAGATTAAGTTCAGGACGAAGAACACGGACATGAGAGGACAAGTACTAAGAGCATGAACTAGCTAATTTATCACTTCTACTGCTCTCTCTCAGGTAAAATAGCATAGAACATGTATAGCTTTGCTGATTCATCATATTGGAGCATGCAGATGAACCTGTCTCCTAATCGTGGGTTGCGCTTCTGATTGCTGCCCCCTAGTACTTCTCTGTGATTGTTCACAATTTTGCTCCAGTCTTTTACTATTAAGCATTCCTCTCTATTAGAAATCCTGAATGCACTTAAGTGTATTGTAGGATATCTTGGCCGTAAGCTAACAATATTCATGGTACCTTTAGTCTCGATCCAATCAGGCACAACATTCATCGGGAGTCCCTGTTGAAGAACATCGTATAGTAACATACTTAGCAATGAAGTTTAGCTTAAAAAAATAATGTATGCAAAAGATGCACTGAGGAGAAATAGTAGAAATCTTACCATCTTTCCTAAACATATGTGACCGTAGTTCAGTACAAACACTATTGGTCGCACGTTTTGAGTACTAACATTTCTAAGTGCAGGAAAGAAATTTGTCTTGACAGCATCAAGATCCTCAAGCCATGAAACATAATGACTTGTCTCATCGCAGTTTAGTTCAGCCCCGGGACAATGGACGGTCCTGTCTACCAAGCGCCGGACATGTTTGCTTGATTGGAAGTAAGCTGTCAATATAAATTGAGATCTATTAATTATTCAACTGGTTCAAATAATCTCATATCGAAGACATAAATATGGTAGAGAAACTCACATAATGGTAGAACTGGAGGTGTCTGCACATCGACCCAGATGTCTCTATTATCTTCAATATCATCTTCCGAACGAATATCAAAGGTGATAACCATATGAGGCTCAAATGCATAAGTCTTGCATAGTGCTGGCCAAGTTTTGCATCCAAAATAGGTGTATGTGTCAGCATTGTATAATTTGACGTTGAAGGTATAACCATGCTCGGTCTTCAAGTAAACTCTTTTTACCTCCATAGTTTCGTTAGGACTGAAACCTATCTTATCCAAGACAAAAATTCTTGCATGGCAGGGGATACGCTAGTAGAATAGTGAAAAATTAAAATTAAAAGTTGAAGCAAATGAAGCATAAGTCATGCTTAATTACGAAAAAAGACTTGTCGTTGTGACTTACTATATCCACTTCGAAGTTCTCATCCAGCTTGATGCTGAAGCGTCTACCATCAACTAGAAAATTTCTGCCGCACAGGCCGCGCTGGTCTTCGTAGTATTCGCACATAATGAAATCGTATTCGTCGTCAGACGACATTCCTATGTTCATAGGTGAAACATTAAACACTTATTAGTTCTATTAATTAAACTAATTCTGTTAATTAAACTAGTTCAACTAATTAATTGAACTAATTCAACTAAGCACTTAAGAAAAATATACCTAATTAATTGAACTAATTCAACTAACTAGTTCAACTAATTAATTCAACTAATTCAACTAAACTAGTTCTATTAATTTTCTTACTAAAAATAAGGTAGCTAGTTCTATATAATAAAATGTTAATTAGATAATGAAATCTCATATAACTAAATTAAATATATATCTAACATATAATTTATATCTAATTCATCTAAC
>NC_041392.1:384469330-384481256 GCF_002162155.2 Triticum dicoccoides | reverse complement strand
AACTAAATAAACTAGTTCTATTAATTCAACTAAGAATTTACTAAAAATAAACTAGTTCTATTAATTTCTTACTAAAATAAAGTAGGTAGTTCTATATAGTAATATTTTGATTAGATCATCAAATCTCATATACCTAAATTTTCTTACTAAAAATAAAGTTGTTCTATTAATTTTCATACTAAAAATAAACTAGTTATATTAATTCAACTAGTTAAAATCTCATATATATATACCTAATTAATATCTAGCTATACTAATTCAACTAGTTCAACTTGTTCTAATTCATCTAAAATTGACATTAATATTTAACATCTTTTCCATATAATTCATCTAACATTAACATTCTAACATTATTATCTACGTAATTTATCTAACATTAATCTAAACAACAGAAAATAGAAAATAAGTAAAAACAATGTGTGTGTGTGTACGAGTGGGGGGCGGCGACGTACGGGCGGCGGCAGGCGATGCGACGGGGACGGGCGGCGGGCGAGGCGGCGGCGCCAGGCGGCGGGGGCGATAGCGGTGACGGTGATGATGGGTGGCGGGGGCGACGGCGACGAAGGGTGGCGGCGGCGACGGCGGTGACGGCGACGACGGGTGGCCGGGGCGACGGAGGTGACGGCGACAACGGGCGGCAGGGGCGGCGAGGGCGGCGCGCGATGGGCGACGGTCGCGGCGAAGAAGTTGGATCGAGAAGAAGTGGTGGTCGATGAAACTGATTTTTTCGTAAGTGCCATATATATATAGGAGGGGTCTTTAGTACCGGTTGGAGCCACCAACCGGTACTAAAGGCCAATTTTCACCAGGCCAAGGGGCGGGAAACGGCCCCTTTAGTACCGGTTCGTGCCATGAACCGGTACTAAAGGCCCAATCATTAGTACCGGTTGGAGCCACCAACCGGTACTAATGATTGTGCGCTGCCACCGGCGGTGCACAATGTTTAGTCCCACCTCGCCGAGCGAAGGGCAGCCGCACTGGTTGATAAACCCAGCCGCGGCTGCTCCTTCGAGCTTCGAGCTTCTCTATATAGCAGTCTTCTGGGCCTAAATAGGGCGCGCTGCCCTGTGAGTCTGCTGGCCCTTCTGGGCCTGCATTTGCACACCCTAGGTCTAGCAAGCCCATTGGGCAGCGCCCCAACGAATTTTTTATATAATTTTCTTTTCTGCATTATTTATTTTCTTCTATTTATTTTTGAGTAATTTTTTATATAGTTTTTTCTTTTCTGCATTATTTATTTTCTTCTATTTATTTTTGAGTAATTTTTTATATAGTTTTTTTCTTTTCTGCTTTATTTATTTTCTTCTATTTATTTCTGAGTAGTTTTTTTGTGACCCTCTCTACTCTGATACTCCGAAATGATAATACATGTAACACCCCGGATGTAATTTGCCTTATATGTATCCCAACTCTTGTCGTTTCCGGTGCTAAGTTATTTTATTTCCTCGAGTTCAGGTTTTTGTCTTCGTGTGTTGTTGCCTTTTTCATGCATCTCATATCATGTCATCAGGTGCATTGCATTTGCATACGTGTTCGTCTCATGCATCCGAGCATTTTCCCCGTTGTCCGTTTTGTATTCCGGCGCTCCTATCTCCTCCGGTGCCCCTTTCCACCTCTTTTCGTGTGTGGGTGTTAAACATTTCCGGATTGGACCGAGACTTGTCATGCGGACTTGGTTTACTACCGGTAGACCTCCTGTCAAGTTTCGTGCCATTTGGACTTCGTTTGATACTCCAACGGTTAACCGAGGGACCGAGAAGGCCTCGTTTGTATTGCAGCCCAACACCCTTCCAATTTGGCCCAAAACCCACCTAAACCCTCTCCATAATCTAGAGCGTTCGATCACGATCGCGTGGCCGAAAACCGCACTCCATTTGGAGCTTCCTAGCTCCCTCTACGCCTATATATAGAGCCCTCATTCGAAATCCCGGGTCTCTTCTTCCCCAAACCCTAAATTTCCGCCCCCCACGCCGCCGGACACGTCCGGAGCGGACCGGACGCGTTCGCCGCCGCCTCCACGCCAACCCGCGCGTGCCAAGTGGCACCCCGGCGCCCGCCGGCGCCGCGGCCGGCCCTCCCCGCCACCCGACCGGGCCCGCGCCCCGCCGCCTACCGCCGCCCGCCTCTCCACTCGGCCGTCGCCCGTCCGCCTCCCCGCCGGCGTTCGCCCGCCGCCCGCCGGAGGTCACTCGCCGCCGCCTTGTACCTCGCCGTCCGACCCTCTCTGGCCGCTCTCCGCCCTCCTCCTTGCCCGGATCCATCGGCCGCCGTCGCCTCCGTCAAGTCCAGCGAGAGCGCCACCGCCTCGGGAAGCGCGCCACTACAGTACCCCAGATCCAGATCTGGACGATGGTTGACTTCTTCCGCGAAAACCCTAGCTAATTTGCATTTTTCCGCATGTCGTATCTCCGTATCCATAGCTCCGATTTGTGCGTGTAGCATATCAAAATGTTCGTCTCAAAGAGTAAATCATTTCATCTCATTGCATCATTTTCATTTGAGCTCCTGTTGATGCCTAAATGCTGTTGGAAGAGGGCTATGTGATAAAATTGCCAGATCTGTTTCTTCAAATAGATATTTGTCATTTTTGCCATGATTAACGTGTGCATGATATGCTCCTGAGCTCTACATGAGTTTTGTTATATGCCATGCCATCTTTACAGGGGTGCTTACCATGTATTTTTGTGATATGTGTGGTGACTAGCACAAGCTTGCAAAATAGTGCAATCGGTAATGCTGATTTCAAGGACTTAGAATTTCTCTAAGTCCTTGTCCTGATTTTGTCATTATGCCATATGTTCATGTTGTTTCCTAGTGATCCATGCCTCTTTTGAGGATGATCAGTAAGGATGATTTGTTAACATTGTGGTGTTCTATCCATCCATGTCTTCATTTGCATTTATGGAGCACCCTAGCTTGAGTCAATCGAGCTCTACTTTTGCTATTTCATGAATCCTGGCAGATTGTTGACTTGTTAGCGATTTTGCCGAGGATGTTGCTATTGATCCGTGCATGCTATGTTGTTGTTCTTGCCATGTCTAGTTTCTATGCCATGTATTCTTGACGGGTGTATGCTTAGTTTGTCATGCCATACTCTGTAGTGAGTGCATCGAGCTCGTGAACATGCCTACTCGCTAACCGATTTGAATGCTCCAGTTTTTCACTAAGTCTGTAATCTGATTATGTTTTTGCCATGTTCACATGCTTGCAATTGTATTTTCTGATCTCTTTTGGCTCAAGGTCACTAAGGGACTTCTGTTAAGTTCTTTGAGTATCTTTATGTAATGCCTTGCTTTGCCATGTTAAGTTCCTGTAGCATATAGTTTTCATGCTCCAAAGTGTGCTACCTGATGTTAAATTCCAGACTCGAAACCTGTTATCATTTGCACTTTTGCCATACTTGTTTGAACCTGTTAATGGATGAATTAGCCATAGCTCAGTGTTCATCTTTTGCCAAGCATCATGAGTGGATCGCTGCCATGTATTTTGTTGTCATGTTTGAGTGCTGTAGAATAATTATCTTGACGCTTTTAGATGGCTACTTGCTGATTATCGCAGACCGGTGCCATATTTGTTTTGCTTGCCAATTCCAAACCGTGCATCCGATTCAACAGAAATCACCTCACCTTTCGAGTGGCACTCTTGGATTTCCAAGTTGAGGCCAGGTTCAATCATTCCTTGTCAAATCTTGCATATGCATCACATATCGCATCCCGCATAGCATACCATGTTCGCATCATGTTGCTTGAGCATTGCACGTGGTTGATTGTGTTCCTTTTGCTTGTTTGTCTTGTTTGGGTAGAGCTGGGAGACGAGTTCGCTAACGAGGAGCCCGTTGAGTTTGCTTACGAGGATCAAGTCAACTCTGACTACTTTGCAGGCAAGATGATCATACCCTCGAAATCACTTCTATCTTTGCTTGCTAGACGCTCGCTCTTTTGCTATGCCTATGCTACGATACCTACCACTTGCTTTCATGCCTCCCAAATTGCCATGTCAACCTCTAACCCACCATGTCCTAGCAATCCGTTGATTGGCTATGTTACCGCTTTGCTCAGCCCCTCTTATAGCGTTGCTAGTTGCAGGTGAAGATTGGAGATCGTTCCTTGTTGGAACATTATTTATTGTTGGGATATCACCATATTATCTTGTTTATCTTAATGCACCTATATACTTGGTAAAGGGTGGAAGGCTCGGCCTTTTGCCTAGTGTTTTGTTCCACTCTTGCCGCCCTAGTTTCCGTCATATCGGTGTTATGTTCCCGGATTTTACGTTCCTTACGCGGCTGGGTTATAATGGGAACCCCTTGACAGTTTACCTTGAATAAAACTCTTCCAGCAATGCCCAACTTTGGTTTTACCATTCGCCACCTAGCCTCTTTTTTCCTTGGGTTCCGCGGACTCAAGGGTCATCTTTATTTAAACCCCCGGGCCAGTGCTCCTCTGAATGTTGGTCCAACCTGTCAGCTGCCGGTGGCCACCAGGGGTAACTCTGGGCTGGCCTACCGGAACCTTGGACAATCCGGTGTGCCCTGAGAACGAGATATGTGCAGCTCCTATCGGGATTTGTTGGCACATTCGGGCGGTGTTGCTGGTTTAGTTTTACCATTGTCGAGGATGTCTTGTAGCCGGGATTCCAAGCCTAATCGGGTCTTCCCGCTAGAAGGAATATCCTTCGTTGACCGTGAGAGCTTGTGATGGGCTAAGTTGGGACACCACTGCAGGGATTTGAACTTTCGAAGGCCGTTCCCGTGATTATGGGCAGATGGGAATTTGTTAATGTCCGGTTGTAGATAACATGAAACTTAACTTAATTAAAATGAATCAACTGCGTGTGTAACCGTGATGGTCTCTTCTCGGCGGACTCCGGGAAGTGAACACGGTGTTGGATTAATGCTTGACGTAGGTTGTTCTAGGATCACTTCTTGATCATAGTTCTTCGTTCGTGCTTTGCCTTCTCTTCTCGCTCTCTTTTGCGAACAGGATAGCCACCATATATGCTAGTCGCTTGCTGCAGCTCCACATATTACCTTGCCTTACCTATAAGCTAAAATAGTCTTGATCGCAAGGGTGCGAGATTGCTGAGTCCCCGTGACTCACAGATTACTTCCAAAACCAGATGCAGGGACCGATGATACCGTTCCACACGATGCGCGTGAGCTCAAGTGGGAGTTCGATGAAGACTCTCGTCGTTACGATGCGTCTTTCCCAGATGATCAGTAGTGGTGCCCAGTTGGGGCGATCGGGGTCCGTGTCGCATGTTGGGGTTGATCTTTTATTTTGGTACCGTAGACGAACCATGACTGTATTGGATGATTGTAATGTTATTCATGTATTTGTGTGACGTGGCGAGTGTAAGCCAACTATGTACCTTTTCCCCTATTATCTATTTACATGGGTTGTTGTGAAGATTACCTTACTTGCGACATTGCTTTCAATGCGGTTATGCCTCTAAGTCGTGCTTCGACATGTAGGAGATATAGCCGCATCGAGGGCGTTACAAGTTGGTAATCAGAGCCTTCCCCGACCTTAGGAGCCCCCCCTGCTTGATCGAATAGCTGGCGTTGTTGAGTCTGGAAAAATGTTTTAAGTCATTTAGGATTATCAGAGAGTTTAGGAATTCATTTTACTCCCCAGTCCCTTCATCGCTCTGGTAAGGCATCCTGACGTAGAGTTTTGACTCTTCTCTTCTCAAATTTCACAAAAAAAAATTTAGGATCATGCGGGTATCTTGGAATCGTTCCGATCAATTTGTGACGAGAACATTGTTCTTGGTGCCTCCTATCATTTAGGGGTTGTGGCAGTGTCCCGGGGAGTTGAGCTCCGATGTGTTGTCGTCATAATTTTATCGTTGCAGTTCTGGAATACCCGAGTTTAGTTTCACCGACATCGAAAATCTCTTTTATGCAGTTGTTGGTGAGATAACTTCGACGCCACCCAGTACTCGGGCGGGTGTTCGGGAGTATTTCCATAACTTGTATAACGGATGCTTTTCGAAGGTTGAGGTAAATGATTTCCGAAGTTTTTCTCGGTTATGTGTTGAAGGATGGATACAGCTGCATGTAGGATTTGCTAGATTTGGGTGAGATACTATGCTTCCCATGTATCCCCAACACCTGATTGCATAACCGGAAAGGTTCGGGAGTTTCATAGGCGGGAATTCTTATAGCTCTAGTTCTTCTTCCGCGGATATTTGGTTTGAGATTGGATGATCCTCACCGAGTATTAGCTCTTGTTCTCTACCTTGTTGTTTTTCTTCTACCTCCATTCTAAGTGGCTTCTCAATTTATGGATATGTGGCCATTTCAATTGGAATGCATTCTTTCATTTTGTTCGGATGTGAAGACTATATGTTGCAATTTCAACCCGTTTGATTCAGCTTCGATATTTGTCTGTCAATGTGCTAATGGATGTCAACCTCTTCTGGATGGCTCCTCCAATGCGCACGACTCCGAATCCTGATCCGCCACCACCACCTCCACCTCCGGAGGCATGGAAAGCTGTGATGGCCGCTACCAATGCAAACACGCAGCTGATCATGCAACTTCTTCAAGAGCGCAATCAAGGGAACCAGGTCCAAGGCAACAATCAGAATCACTTTGCTACACTCAACCAGTTCCTTGCTAACCAGCCAAAGACCTTCAGCAATTGTGTTGAGGCAACAGACGCTGATGATTGGCTCATGGACATATGCAAGCATTTCGAGTGCAGTAACGTCAGGCCTGAGAACTTTGTCAAGTTCGCCTCCTTCCAACTCAAAGACCAAGCCGCAGAATGGTTTCAACAATACAAAGATTCCAGAGGAGGACGTGTGATTACCTGGGATGAATTCCATCAAGACTTCAAAGCTCATCATATTCCTCAGAGCGTGGTTGAAAGCAAGCGTGAGGAATTCCGCAACCTGAAGCCAGGCTCTATGTCTGTGTACGAGTACAACAAGATGTTTCAGAAGCTCGCCCGTTTTGCTAAGCAGGACGTCCCTGACGAGAAGAGCATGATATACCAGTTCAGGGGTGGTCTCAGAGAAGAAATCTAGCTAGCTCTCGTTCTCTTTGAGCCCAAGAGGTACGATGAGTTTTACAACATGGCAATGAAGCAAGAGACTGCTCAACTGAAGTGCGATGCTTCCAAGAAACGAGTCAGAGATGCTACTCCTTCTTCCTCAACTCAAGTGGCTAAGCAGCAGAAGTATTGGCTTCCTCCTCCGTTCCGTCAGCCTTATCAGGAGAAGAGCAAAGGTGGCAGTGGGTCTTCCCACCCACCCAACCCTGGCTTTCAGAACAAGACTTCGTCTCAAGCTCCAAGATCGAGTGCTCTGTATCACCGTCCGCTTTCAGAGGTCACGTGCAACAAGTGCCAACAAAAGGGTCACTATGCCAACAAATGCTTCAATCAGAGGCGTCTCCCTCCTCCTCCCCCTGTGAGATCGGCAAGTACAGCTGTGGTTAAGCATAACCCCAAGCACGCCAAGGTCAACTTGATGAATGCAGCTCAGGCAGAGGATTCGTCAGATGTCATCATGGGTAACCTTCCTGTTAACGATTTTCCAGCTAAAGTTCTTTTTGACACTGGTGCATCACATTGTTTCATCTCAAGACCTTTTGCATCCAAGCATGAGTTGGCTTTGCAAGTTTTGCCTAGACCGATAGTAGTTGTCTCTCCCGGTAGGCGCATGAATGCTAACTCCATTGTTCCGGATGTTACTATCGCTTTGGGTGACTACAAGTTTCTGTCTTCTCCTACGGTTCTTGGTGACTCGGATATTGATCTTATTTTTGGAATTGATTGGCTTTCTAAGCACAAGGCTCAGCTTGATTGTGCTGCCAGGCAGATTCAATTGACTCATTCGTCTGAGGATGTAATTGTCTTTGCCGCTCGTGATGATACTATCCATCTGTTTTCTCTCAATGAGAAGGGTGAACTGGATGCCATCTCTCAAATTCCAGTCATTTGCGAATATCAAGACATCTTTCCAGAAGAGCTTCCAGGAATGCCTCCGCACCGGCCAGTTGAATTCGTCATCGATCTTGAGCCTGGCACGGAACCTGTTTGCAAACGTCCTTACAAGCTTGGACCTGAAGAGTTGAAGGAGCTGAAGAATCAACTCGATATTCAAGAGCGAATGGGTCTCATCTGACCTAGTTCTTCTCTGTGGGGTTGTGGGGTTCTTTTTGTGAAGAAGAAGGATGGAACGGACCGACTTTGTGTTGACTACCGTCCATTGAACAAGAAGACTATAAAAAACAAGTACCCACTTCCCAACATCAATGAGCTGTTCGAACAACTCAAAGGTGCTCAAGTATTCTCCAAGCTTGATCTCCGTATGGGCTACCACCAGATTCGAATCCGTGAGCAAGATATTCCCAAGACGGCTTTCAGAACAAGCTATGGTTCATATGAATACACTGTCATGTCTTTTGTCCTCGTCAACGCTCCTCCGACTTTCTCTCGCAGGATGATCTTCATCTTCAATGCCTACACAAATGACTTCGTCTTGGTCTACCTCGATGACATTCTGGTCTTTTCAAAGAACAAGGAAGATCATGCCAAGCACTTGCGTTTGGTGCTCGATAAGCTCAGAGAACATCAGTTCTATGCCAAGTTCTCAAAGTGCGAGTTCTGGCTCGATGAGGTTCTCTATCTTGGTCATATCATCTCTGCCAAGGGCATTGTGGTGAATCCTGAGAAGGTGTCTGCAATTGTGAATTGGGAACCACCTCAGAACGTGAATCAACTCCGCAGCTTCCTTGGTCTCACAAGCTACTGTCGAAGGTTCGTTGAGAACTTTTCAAAGATCATGAAGCCTCTTTCCAACCTTCTCCAGAAGCACATGAAGTACGTTTGGTCTCCTGAATGTGACATCGCTTTCAACACTTTGAAAGAGAAATTAGTCACTGCTCTAGTTCTGACTCCTCCTGATGAATCCAAACCGTCCGAGGTCTTCTGTGATGCCTCTTCTTCGAGGTCTTGGGGCAGTGTTGATGCAAGAGAAGAAAGTTGTGGCTTATACCTCTCGCCAGTTGAAGCCCAACGAGAAGAACTACCCCACTCATGACCTCGAGTTGGCGGCAGTTGTGCATGCTCTTTTGACTTGGAGACATCTCTTATTGGGAAGAAAAGTGGACATCTTCAGTGACCACAAGAGTCTCAAGTACATCTTCACTCAGCCTAATCTCAACCTCAGGCAGACTCGTTGGGTCGAAATGATTCAAGAGTATAATCCGAGCATCGAATATACTCCAGGAAAGGCCAATGTGATTGCTGACGCTTTGAGCAGGAAGGCTTACTGCAACAGTCTGATTCTCAAGCCTTACCAACCCGAGCTTTGTGAAGCTTTCCGCAAACTCAATTTGCAAGTTGTTCCTCAAGGTTTCCTCACCAACCTTCAAGTCTCTCCTATTTTGGAAGATCAGATTCGCGAGGCTCAACTTCTTGATTCTCAAGCCTTACCGTTCGAGTCAACCCAAGTACAAGTGCTATCGCCTTGATGACAAGGATACTCTCTTCTTCGAGGATCGCATTGTTGTGCCTAAAGGTGACCTTCGTAAAGTCATTATGAATGAGGCTCACAATTCACTCCTCTCTATCCACCCTGGGAGTACGAAGATGTACCAGGACCTCAAGCAGGCGTATTGGTGGACTCGAATGAAGCGCGAGATTGCTCAGTTCGTTTATGAATGTGATGTCTGCAGAAGAG
Source organism: Triticum dicoccoides (assembly GCF_002162155.2). Lineage (NCBI taxonomy): Eukaryota > Viridiplantae > Streptophyta > Magnoliopsida > Poales > Poaceae > Triticum > Triticum dicoccoides. The sequence goes on along the minus strand of NC_041392.1, from coordinate 384,471,560 downwards.
TAAAGGAAGAACACCAACGACCAGCTGGTCTCCTCCAACCTCTTTCCATTCCAGAATGGAAGTTTGACCACATTGAGATGGACTTCGTGATGGGATTTCCAAAGTCCAAGCATGGCAATGATGCTATATTCGATGTCATCGACAAACTCACTAAAGTGGCTCATTTCCTGCCTATCAAAGAGTCTATCACGGCAGCTCAATTGGCGGAGCTTTATACCTCTCGCATTGTCTCTCTGCACGGCATTCCACAGTTGATCTCTTCAGACCGTGGCAGCATCTTTACCTCCAAGTTTTGGGATTCTTTTCAGAAGGCCATGGGCACCAACATCCGTTTCAGCACAGCTTTTCATCCTCAAACTAGCGGTCAAGTCAAGCGTGTCAATCAGATTCTCGAAGATATGCTCAGGGCTTGCGTTATCTCTTTCGGCATGAAGTGGGAAGATTGTCTTCCATATGCCGAGTTCTCCTACAACAACATCTTTCAAGCGAGTTCGGGCAAGGCCCCATTCGAAATTCTTTATGGCAGGAAGTGTCGTACTCCTCTTAACTGGCCAGAGACTGGTGAACGTCAACTTCTCGGAAATGACTTGATCACAGAGGCAGAGGAAATGTGCAAAGTCATTCGCGATAACCTCAAAGCAGCGCAATCGCGCCAGAAGAGCTACTATGATAGTAAGCATCGTGATTTGGCTTTCGAGATCGGAGACCATCTTTACCTCCGCGTCTCTCCAACGAAATGTACTCGAGTTCGGGCAAGGCCCCATTCGAAATTCTTTATGGCAGGAAGTGTCGTACTCCTCTTAACTGGTCAGAGACCGGTGAACGTCAACTTCTCGGAAATGACTTGATCACAGAGGCAGAGGAAATGTGCAAATTCATTCGCGATAACCTCAAAGCAGCGCAATCGCGCCAGAAGAGCTACTATGATAGTAAGCATCGTGATTTGGCTTTCGAGATAGGAGACCATCTTTACCTCCACGTCTCTCCAACGAAATGTGCTCGTCGCTTCGGAATTAAAGGGAAGCTTGCCCCTAGATAGGTGGGTCCTTTCAAGATCGTCAGCAAGAGAGGCGATCTCGCCTATCAACTTGAGCTTCCTTCAAACTTTGCAAACGTGCACGACATGTTCCATGTCTCTCAGCTCCGCAAGTGCTTCAAGACCCCTGACCGCACCGTCAACTTCGAAGACATTGATCTCCAAGAAGACCTCCCTTATCGTGAGCACCGCGTTGCTGTTCTTGACGAAGCTGAACGCAAGACTCGCAATAAGTCAATCAAATTCCTCAAAGTCAAGTGGTCACACCATTCCGACCATGAAGCCACCTGGGAACGCGAGGATCACCTCCGTTCTGAGTACCCAGCGTTTTTCCAGTCCTAGATCTCGGGACAAGATCCTTTCGTAGTGGTAGAGTGTTGTAACACCCCGGATGTAATTTACCTTATATGTATCCCAACTCTTGTCGTTTTCGGCGCTAAGTTATTTTATTTCCTCGGGTTCGGGTTTTTGTCTTCGTGTGTTGTTGCCTTTTTCATGCATCTCATATCATGTCATCAGGTGCATTGCATTTGCATACGTGTTCGTCTCATGCATCCGAGCATTTTCCCCATTGTCCGTTTTGCATTCCGGCGCTCCTATCTCCTCCGGTGCCCCTTTCTACCTCTTTTCGTGTGTGGGGGTTAAACATTTCCGTAATGGACTGAGACTTGTCATGCGGCCTTGGTTTACTACTGGTAGACCGCCTGTCAAGTTTCATGCCATTTGGACTTCGTTTGATACTCCAACGGTTAATCGAGGGACCGAGAAGGCCTCGTTTGTGTTGCAGCCCAACACCCTTCCAACTTGGCCCAAAACCCACCTAAACCCTCTCCATCATCTAGAGCGTTCGATCATGATTGCGTGGCCGAAAACCGCACTCCATTTCGAGCTTCCTAGCTCCCTCTACGCCTATATATAGACCCCTCATTCCAAATCCTGGGTCTCTTCTTCCCCAAACCCTAAATTTCCGCTCCCCACGCCGCCGGACATGTCCGGAGCGGACTGGACGCGTCCGCCGCCGCCTCCACGCCAACCCGCGCGTGCCAAGTGGCACCCCGGCGCCCGCAGCCGTCGCGGCCCGTGGAAGCCCGCGGCCGGCCCTCCCCGCCGCCCGACCGGGCCCGCGCCCCGCCGCCTACTGCCGCCCACCTCTCCACTCGGTCATCGCCCGTCCGCCTCCCTGCCAGCGTTCGC
>NC_041392.1:384406756-384468646 GCF_002162155.2 Triticum dicoccoides | reverse complement strand
GCCGGCGCTCACCTCGCCGCCCGCCAGCGCTCGCCTCGCTGCCCGCCGGCGCTCGCCTCGCCGCGGAGGTCGCTCGCCGCCGCCTCGTACCTCGCTGTCCGGCCCTCTCTGGCCGCCCTCCGCCCTCCTCCTCGCCCGGATACGCCGGCCGCCGTTGCCTCCTTCAAGTCCGGCGAGAGCGCCACCGCCTCGGGAAGCGCGCCGCTACAGTACGCCAGATCCGGATCTAGATGAGGGTTGTCTTCTTCCCCGAAAACCCTAGCTAATTTGCATTTTTCCGCATGTCGTATCTCTGTATCCATAGCTCCGATTTGTGCGTGTAGCATATCAAAATGTTCGTCTCAAAGAGTACATCATTTCATCTCATCGCATCATTTTCATTTGAGCTCATCTTGATGCCCGAAATACTTTTGGAAGAGGGCTATGTGATAAAATTGCCAGATCTGTTTCTTCAAATAGATATTTGTCATTTTTGCCATGATTAACGTGTGCATGATATGCTCCTGAACTATACACGAGTTTTGTTATATGCCATGCCATATTTATAGAGGTGCTTACCATGTATTTTTGTGATATGTGTGGTGACTAGCACAAGCTTGCAAAATAGTGCAATCGGTAATGCTGATTTCAGGGACTTAGAATTTCTCTAAGTCTTTGTCCTGATTTTGTCATTATGCCATATGTTCATGTTGTTTCCTAGTGATCCATGCCTCTTTTGAGGATGATCAGTAAGGATGATTTGTTAACATTGTGGTCTTCTATCCATCCATGTCTTCGTTTGCATTTATGGAGCACCCTAGCTTGAGTCAATCGAGCTCTACTTTTGCTGTTTCATGAATCCTGGCAGATTGTTGACTTGTTAGCGATTTTGCCGAGAATGTTGCTATTTATCCATGCATGCTATGTTGTTGTTCTTGCCATGTCTAGTTTCTATGCCATGTATTCTTGACAGGTGTATGCTTAGTTTGTCATGCCATACTCTGTAGTGAGTGCATCGAGCTCGTGAACATGCCTACTCGCTAACCGATTTGCATGCTCCAGTTTTTCACTAAGTCTGTAATCTGATTATGTTTTTGCCATGTTCACATGCTTGCAATTGTATTTTCTAATCCCTTTTGGCTCAAGGTCACCAAGGGACTTTTATTAAGTTCTTTGAGTAGCTTCATGTAACGCCTTGCTTTGCCATGTTAAGTTCCTGTAGCGTATAGTTTGCGTGCTCCAAAGTGTGCTACCTGATGTTAAATTCCAGACTTGTGTTAATTTCACTAAGTCTGAAACCTGTTATCATTTGCACTTTTGCCATGCTTGTTTGAACCTGTTAGTGGATGAATTAGCTCTAGTTCAGTGTTCATCTTTTGTGAAGAATCATGAGTGGATCCCTGCCATGTATTTTGTTGTCACGTTTGAGTGCTGTAGCATAATTATCTTGATGCTTTTAGATGGCTACTTGCTGATTATCACAGACCGGTGCCATATTTGTTTTGCTTGCCAATTCCAAACCGTGCATACGATTCCGGTGTTCTTTATATCGATTTCAACCAAAATCACCTCACCTTTCCAGTGGCACTCTTGGATTTCCAAGTTGAGGCCAGGTTCAATCATTCCTTGTCAAATCTTGCATATGCATCACATATCGCATCCCGCATAGCATACCATGTTCGCATCATGTTGCTTGAGCATTGCACATGGTTGATTGTGTTCCTTTTGCTTGTTTGTCTTGTTTGGGTAGATCCAGGAGACGAGTTCGCTAATGTGGAGCCCGTTGAGTTTGCTTACGAGGATCAAGTCAACTCTGACAACTTTGCAGGCAAGATGATCATACCCTCGAAATCACTTCTATCTTTGCTTGCTAGATGCTCGCTCTTTTGCTATGCCTATGCTACGGTACCTACCACTTGCTTTCATGCCTCCCAAATTGCCATGTCAACCTCTAACCCACCATGTCCTAGCAAACCGTTGATTGGCTATGTTACCGCTTTGCTCAGCCCCTCTTATAGCGTTGCTAGTTGCAGGTGAAGATTGGAGATCGTTCCTTGTTGGAACATTGTTTATTGTTGGGATATCATCATATTATCTTGTTTATCTTAATGCACCTATATACTTGGTAAAGGGTGGAAGGCTCGGCCTTTTGCCTAGTGTTTTGTTCCACTCTTGCCGCCCTAGTTTCCGTCATATCGGTGTTATGTTCCCGGATTTTACGTTCCTTATGCAGTTGGGTTATAATGGGAACCCCTTAACAATTCGCCTTGAATAAAACTCTTCCAGCAATGCCTAACTTTGGTTTTACCATTCGCCACCTAGCCTCTTTTTCCCTTGGGTTCCACAGACTCAAGGTTCATCTTTATTTAAACCCCCGGGCCAGTGCTCCTCTGAGTGTTGGTCCAACCTGTCAGCTGCCGGTGGCCACCAGGGGCAACTCTGGGCTGGCCTACCGGAACCTTGGACAATCCGGTGTGCCCTGAGAACGAGATATGTGCAGCTCCTATCGGGATTTGTCGGCACATTCGGGCGGTGTTGCTGGTTTAGTTTTACCATTGTCGAGTATGTCTTGTAACCAGGATTCCGAGCCTGATCGGGTCTTCCCGCTAGAAGGAATATCCTTCGTTGACCGTGAGATCTTGTGATGGGCTAAGTTGGGACACCCCTGCAGGGATTTGAACTTTCTAAAGCCGTACCCGCGATTATGGGCAGATGGGAATTTGTTAATATCCGATTGTAGATAACATGAAACTTAACTTAATTAAAATGAATCAACTGCGTGTGTAACGGTGATGGTCTCTTCTCGGCGGAGTCCAGAAAGTGAACACGGTGTTGGAGTAATGCTTGACGTAGGTTGTTCTAGGATCACTTCTTGATCATAGTTCTTCATTTGTGCTTTGCCTTCTCTTCTCGCTCTCTTTTGCGAACAGGATAGCCACCATATATGCTAGTCGCTTGCTGCAGCTCCACATATTACCTTGCCTTACCTATAAGCTTAAATAGTCTTGATCGCGAGGGTGCGAGATTGCTGAGTCCCCGTGACTCACAGATTACTTCCAAAACCAGATGCAGGGACCGATGATACCATTCCAGACAATGCGCGTGAGCTCAAGTGGGAGTTCGATGAAGACTCTCGTCGTTACTATGTGTCTTTCCCAGATGATCAGTAGTGGTGCCCATTTGGGGCGATCGGGGTCCGTGTCGCATGTTGGGGTTGATCTTTTATTTTGGTACTGTAGTCGGACCATGAGTGTATTGGATGATTGTAATGCTATTCATGTATTTGTGTGACGTGGCGAGTGTAATCCAACTATGTACCTTTTCCCCTATTATCTATTTACATGGGTTGTTGTGAAGATTACCTTACTTGCGACATTGCTTTCAATGCGGTTATGCCTCTAAGTCGTGCTTCGACACGTAGGAGATATAGCCGTGTCGAGGGCGTTACAAGTTGGTAATCAGAGCCTTCCCCGACCTTAGGAGCCCCCCCTGCTTGATCGAATAGCTGGCGTTGTTGAGTCTGGAAAAATGTTTTGAGTCATTTAGGATTATATATATCGGAGAGTTTAGGAATTCTTTTTACTCCCCAGTCCCTTCATCGCTCTGGTAAGGCATCCTAACGTAGAGTTTTGACTCTTCTCTTCTCAAATTTCACAAAAAAAATTTAGGATCACACGGGTATCATGGAATTGTTCTGATCAATTTGTGACGAGAACATTGTTCTTGGTGCCTCCTGTCATTTAGGGGTTGTGGAAGTGTCCCGGGGAGTTGAGCTCCGAGGTGTTGTCATCACAATTTTATCGTTGAAATTCTGGAATACCTGAGTTTAGTTTCACCGACATCGAAAATCTCTTTTATGCAGTTGTTGGTGAGATAACCTCGACGCCACCCAGTACTGGGGCGGGAGTTCGGGAGTATTGCCATAACTTGTATAACGGATGCTTTTCGAAGGTTGAGGTAAAAGATTTCCGAAGTTTTTCTCGGTTATGTGTTGAAGGATGGATACAGCTGCATGTAGGATTTGCTAGATTTGGGTGAGATATTATGCTTCCCCTGTATCCCCAACACCTGATTGCATAACCGGAAAGGTTCGGGAGTTTCATAGGGGGAATTCTTGTAGCTCTAGTTCTTCTTTCGCGGATATTTGGTTTGAGATTGGGTGATCCTCACCGAGTATTATCTCTTGTTCTGTACCTTGTTGTTTTTCTTCTGCCTCCATTCTAAGTGGCTTCTCAATTTATGGATATGTGACCATTTCAATTGGAATGCATTCGTTCATTTTGTTCGGATGTGAAGACTATATGTTGCAATTTCAACCCGTTTGATTCAGCTTCGATATTTGTCTGTCAATGTGCTAATGGATGTCAACCTCTTCAGGATGGCTCCTCCAACGCGCACGACTCCGAATCCTGATCTGCCACCACCACCTCCACCTCCGGAGGCATGGCAAGCTGTGATGGCCGCTACCAATGCAAACATGCAGCTGATCATGCAACTTCTTCAAGAGCGCAATCAAGGGAACCAGGGCCAAGGCAACAATCAGAATCACTTTGCTACACTCAACCAGTTCCTTGCTAACCAGCCAAAGACCTTCAGCAATTGTGTTGAGGCAACAGACGCTGATGATTGGCTCGTGGACATATGCAAGCATTTCGAGTGCAGTAACGTCAGGCCTGAGGACTTTGTCAAGTTCGCCTCCTTCCAACTCAAAGACCAAGCTGCAGAATGGTTTCAGCAGTACAAAGATTCCAGAGGAGGCCGTGTGATTACCTCGGATGAATTCCGTCAAGACTTCAAAGCTCATCATATTCCTCAGATCTTGGTTGAAAGCAAGCGTGAGGAATTCCGCAACCTGAAGCAAGGCTCTATGTCTGTGTATGAGTACAACAAGATGTTTCAGAAGCTCGCCCGTTTTGCTAAGCAGGACGTCCCTGACGAGAAGAGCATGATATACCAGTTCAGGGGTGGTCTCAGAGAAGAAATCCAGCTAGCTCTCGTTCTCTTTGAGCCCAAGAGGTATGATGAGTTTTAAAACATGGCAATGAAGCAAGAGACTGCTCAACTGAAGTGCGATGCTTCCAAGAAACGAGTCAGAGATGCTACTCCTTCTTCCTCAACTCAAGTGGCTAAGCAGCAGAAGTATTAGCTTCCTCCTCCGTTCTGTTAGCCTTATCAGCAGAAGAGCAAAGGTGGCAGTGGATCTTCCCACCCACCCAACCCTGGCTTTCAGAACAAGACTTCGTCTCAAGCTCCAAGATTGAGTGCTCCATATCACCGTCCGCTTTCAGAGGTCAAGTGCAACAAGTGCCAACAGAAGGGTCACTATGCCAACAAATGCTTCAATCAGAGGCGTCTCCCTCCTCCTCCTCCTGTGAGATCGACAAGTGCAGCTGTGGTTAAGCATAACCCCAAGCACGCCAAGGTCAACTTGATGAATGCAGCTCAGGCAGAGGATTCGTCAGATGTCATCATGGGTAACCTTCCTGTTAACGATTTTCCAGCTAAAGTTCTTTTTGACACTGGTGCATCACATTGTTTCATCTCAAGACCTTTTGCATCTAAGAATGAGTTGGCTTTGCAAGTTTTGCCTAGACCGATAGCAGTTGTCTCTCCCGGTAGGCGAATGAATGCTAACTCCAAGTTGTTCCGGATGTTACTATCACTTTGGGTGACTACAAGTTTCTATCTTCTCCTACGGTTCTTGGTGACTCGGATATTGATATTATTCTTGGAATGGATTGGCTTTCTAAGCACAAGGCTCAACTTGATTGTGCTGCCAGGAAGATTCAATTGACTCATTCATCTGAGGATGTAATTGTCTTTGCCTCTCGTGATGATACCATCCGTCTGTTTTCTCTCAATGAGAAGGGTGAACTGGATGCCATCTCTCAAATTCCAGTCGTTTGCGAATATCAAGACATCTTTCCAGAAGAGCTTCCAGGAATGCCTCCGCACCAGCCAGTTGAATTCGTCATCGATCTTGAGCCTGGCACAGAACTTGTTTGCAAACGTCCTTACAAGCTTGGACCTGAAGAGTTGAAGGAGCTGAAGAAGCAACTCGATATTCAAGAGCGAATGGGTCTCATCCGACCTAGTTGTTCTCCGTGGGGTTGTGGAGTTCTTTTTGTGAAGAAGAAGGATGGAACGGACCGACTTTGTGTTGACTACCGTCCATTGAACAAGAAGACTATAAAGAACAAGTACCCACTTCCCAACATCAATGAGCTTTTCGAACAACTCAAAGGTGCTCAAGTATTCTCCAAGCTTGATCTCCATATGGGCTATCACCAGATTCGAATCTGTGAGCAAGATATTCCCAAGACGGCTTTCAGAACAAGCTATGGTTCATATGAATACACTGTCATGTCTTTTGGCCTCGTCAATGCTCCTCCAACTTTCTCTCGCATGATGAACTTCATCTTCAACGCCTACACAAATGACTTCGTCTTGGTCTACCTCGATGACATTCTGGTCTTTTCGAAGAACAAGGAAGATCATGCCAAGAACTTGCGTTTGGTGCTCGATACGCTCAAAGAACATAAGTTCTATGCCAAGTTCTCAAAGTGCGAGTTTTGGCTCGATGAGGTTCCCTATCTTGGTCATATCATCTCTGCCAAGGGCATAGCGGTGAATCCTGAGAAGGTGTCTGCAATTGTGAATTGGGAACCACCTCAGAACATGAATCAACTCCGTAGCTTCCTTGGTCTCGCAAGCTACTATCGAAGGTTCGTTGAGAACTTATCAAAGATCATGAAGCCTCTTTCCAACCTTCTCCAGAAGCACATGAAGTACGTTTGGTCTCCTGAATGTAACATCACTTTCAACACTTTGAAAGAGAAATTAGTCACTGCTCCAGTTCTTACTCCTCCTGATGAATCCAAACCGTTCGAGGTCTTCTGTGATGCCTCTTCTTCGAGGTCTTGGTGTAGTGTTGATGCAAGAGAAGAAAGTTGTGGCTTATACCTCTCGCCAGTTGAAGCCCAACGAGAAGAAATACCCCACTCATGACCTCGAGTTGGCGGCACTTGTGCATGCTCTTTTGACTTGGAGACATCTCTTATTGGGAGGAAAAGTGGACATCTTCACTGACCACAAGAGTCTCAAGTACATCTTCACTCATCCTAATCTCAACCTCGGGCAGACTCGTTGGGTCGAAATGATTCAAGAGTATAATCCGAGCATCGAATATACTCCAGGAAAGGCCAATGTGATTGCTGACGCATTGATCAGGAAGGCTTACTGCAACAGTCTGATTCTCAAGCCTTACCAACCCGAGCTTTGTGAAGCTTTCCGCAAACTCAATTTGCAAGTTGTTCCTCAAGGTTTCCTCGCCAACCTTGAAGTCTCTCCTACTTTGGAAGATCAGATTCGCGAGGCTCAACTTCTTGATTCTCAAGCCTTACCGTTTGAGTCAACCCAAGTACAAGTGCTATCTCCTTGATGACAAGGATACTCTCTTCTTCGAGGATCACATTGTTGTGCCTAAAGGTGACCTTCGTAAAGTCATTATGAATGAGGCTCACAATTCACTCCTCTCTATCCACCCTGGGAGTACGAAGATGTACCAGGACCTCAAGCAGGCGTATTGGTGGACTCGAATGAAGCGCGAGATTGCTCAGTTCGTGAATGAATGTGATGTCTGTAGAAGAGTAAAAGCAGAACACCAACGACCAGCTGGTCTCCTCCAACCTCTTGCCATTACAGAATGGATGTTTTGACCACATTGATATGGACTTCGTGACGGGATTTCCAAAGTGCAAGCGTGGCAATGATGCTATATTCGATGTCATCGACAAACTCACTAAAGTGGCTCATTTCCTGCCTATCAAAGAGTCTATCACGGCAGCTCAATTGGCGGAGCTTTATACCTCTCGGATTGTCTCTCTGCACGGTATTCCACAGTTGATCTCTTCAGACCGTGGCAGCATCTTTACCTCCAAGTTTTGGGATTCTTTTCAGAAGGCCATGGGCACCAACATCCGTTTCAGCACAACTTTTCATCCTCAAACTAGGGGTCAAGTCGAGAGTGTCAATCAGATTCTCGAAGATATGCTCAGGGCTTGCGTTATCTCTTTCGGCATGAAATGGGAAGATTGTCTTCCATATGCCGAGTTCTCCTACAACAACAGCTTTCAAGCGAGTTCGGGCAAGGCCCCATTCGAAATTCTTTATGGTAGGAAGTGTCGTACTCCTCTTAACTGGTCAGAGACCGGTGAACATCAACTTCTCGGAAATGACTTGATCACAAAGGCAGAGGAAATGTGCAAAGTCATTCGCGATAACCTCAAAGTAGCGCAATCACGCCAGAAGAGCTACTATGATAGTAAGCATCGTGATTTGGCTTTCGAGATCGGAGACCATCTTTACCTCCGCGTCTCTCCAAGAAAGGTACTCGTCACTTCGGTATCAAAGGGAAGCTTGCCCCTAGATACGTGGGTCCTTTCAAGATCGTCAGCAAGAGAGGCGATCTCGCCTATCAACTTGAGCTTCCTTCAAAATTTACAAACGTGCACGACGTGTTCCATGTCTCTCAGCTCCGCAAGTGCTTCAAGACCCCTGACCGCACCGTCAACTTCGAAGACATTGATCTCCAAGAAGACCTCTCTTATCGTGAGCACCGCGTTGCTATTCTTGAAGAAGCTGAATGCAAGACTCGCAATAAGTCAATCAAATTCCTCAAAGTCAAGTGGTCACACCATTCCGACCGTCAAGCCACCTGGGAACGCGAGGATCACCTCCGTTCTGAGTACTCGCCGTTTTCCAGTCCTAGATCTCGGGACGAGATCCTTTCGTAGTGGTGGAGTGTTGTAACACCCCTGATGTAATTTACCTTATATGTATCCCAACTCTTGTCGTTTCCGGCGCTAAGTTATTTTATTTCCTCAGGTTTGGGTTTTTGTCTTCGTGTGTTGTTGCCTTTTTCATGCATCTCATATCATGTCATCAGGTGCATTGCATTTTCATACGTGTTCGTCTCATGCATCCGAGCATTTTCCCCGTTGTCCGTTTTGCATTCCGGCGCTCCTATCTCCTCTGGTGCCCCTTTCTATCTCTTTTCCTGTGTGGGGGTTAAACATTTCTGGATTGGACCGAGACTTGTCATGCGGCCTTGGTTTACTATCGGTAGACCGCCTGTCAAGTTTCGTGCCATTTGGACTTTGTTTGATACTCCAACGATTAACCGAGGGACCGACAAGGCCTTGTTTGTGTTCCAGCCCAACACCCTTCCAATTTGGCCCAAAACAAACCTAAACCCTCTCCATTATCTAGAGCGTTCGATCACGACCGCGTGGCCGAAAACCGCACTCCATTTGGAGCTTCCTAGCTCCCTCTACGCCTATATATAGACCCCTCATTCCAAATCCCGGGTCTCTTCTTCCCCAAACCCTAAATTTCCGCTCCCCACGCCGCAGGACACGTCCGGAGCGGACCGGACGCGTCTGTCGCCGCCTCCGCGCCAACCCGCGCGTGCCCCGCCGCCTACCATCGCCCGCCTCTCCACTCGGCCGTCGCCCGTCCGCCTCCCCGCCAGCATTCGCCCGCCGGCGCTCGCCTCGCCGCCCGCCGGCGCTCGCCTCACCGCGGAGGTCGCTCGCCGCTGCCTCGTACCTCGCCGTCTGGCCCTCTCCGGACGTCCTCCGCCCTCCTCCTCGCCCGAATCCGCCGGCCGCCGTTGCCTCCTTCAAGTCTGATGAGATCTGGACGAGGGTTGACTTCTTCCCCGAAAATCCTAGCTAATTTGCATTTTTCCGCATGTCGTATCTCCGCATCCATAGCTCCGATTTGTGCGTGTAGCATATCAAAATGTTCGTCTCAAAGAGTACATCATTTCATCTCATTGAATCATTTTCATTTGAGCTTATCTTGATGCCCGAAATGCTGTTGGAAGAGGGCTATGTGATAAAATTGCCAGATCTGTTTCTTCAAATAGATATTTGTCATTTTTGCCATGATTAACGTGTGCATGATATGCTCCTGAGCTCTACATGAATTTTGTTATATGCCATGCCATCTTTACAGAGGTGCTTACCATGTATTTTTGTGATATGTGTGGTGACTAGCACAAGCTTGCAAAGTAGTGCAATCGGTAATGCTGATTTCAGGGACTTGGAATTTCTCTATGTCCTTGTCGTGATTTTGTCATTATGCCATATATTCATGTTGTTTCCTAGTGATACATGCCTCTTTTGAGGATGATCAGTAAGGATGATTTGTTAACATTGTGGTGATCTATCCATACATGTCTTAGTTTGCATTTATGGAGCAACCTAGTTTGAGTCAATCGAGCTCTACTTTTGCTATTTCGTGAATCCTGGCAGATTGTTGACTTGTTTGCGATTTTGCCGAGGATGTTACTATTGATCCGTGCATGCTATGTTGTTGTTCTTGCCATGTCTAGTTTCTATGCCATGTATTCTTGACGGGCGTATTCTTAGTTTGTCATGCCATGCTCTGTAGTGAGTGCATCGAGCTCGTGAACATGCCTACTCGCTAACCGATTTGCATGCTCCAGTTTTTCACTAAGTCTGTAATCTGATTATGTTTTTGCCATGTTCACATGCTTGCAATTGTATTTTCTGATCCCTTTTGGCTCAAGGTCACTAAGGGACTTTTGTTAAGTTCTTTGAGTAGCTTCATTTCATGCCTTGCTTTGCCATGTTAAGTTCCTGTAGCATATAGTTTTCATGCTCCAAAGTGTGCTACCTGATGTTAAATTCCAGACTTGTGTTAATTTCACTAAGTCTGAAACCTGTTATCATTTGCACTTTTGCCATGCTTGTTTGAACCTGTTAATGGATGAATTAGCCGTAGCTCAGTGTTCATCTTTTGTCGAGAATCATGAGTGGATCCCTGCCATGTATTTTGTTGTCATGTTTGAGTGCTGTAGCATAATTATCTTGATGCTTTTAGATGGCTACTTGCTGATTATCACAGACCGGTGCCATATTTGTTTTGCTTGCCAATTCCAAACCGTGCATCCGATTCCGGTGTTCTTTATATCGATTTCAACCGAAATCACCTCACCTTTCCAGTGGAACTCTTGGATTTCCAAGTTGAGGCCAGGTTCAATCATTCCTTGTCAAATCTTGCATATGCATCACATATCGCATCCCGCATAGCATACCATGTTCGCATCATGTTGCTTGAGCATTGCACGTGGTTGATTGTGTTCCTTTTGCTTGTTTGTCTTGTTTGGGTAGAGCCAGGAGACGAGTTCTGTAACGAGGATCTCGTTGAGTTTGCTTACGAGGATCAAGTCAACTCTGACAACTTTGCAGGCAAGATGATCATACCCTCGAAATCACTTCTATCTTTGCTTGCTAGATGCTCGCTCTTTTGCTATGCCTATGCTATGATACCTACCACTTGATTTCATGCCTCCCAAATTGCCATGTCAACATCTAACCCACCATGTCCTAGAAAACCGTTGATTGGCTATGTTACCGCTTTGCTCAGCCCCTCTTATAGCGTTGCTAGTTGCAGGTGAAGATTGGAGATCGTTCCTTGTTGGAACATTGTTTATTGTTGGGATATCATCATATTATCTTGTTTATCTAAATGCACCTATATACTTGGTAAAGGGTGGAAGGCTCGGCCTTTTGCCTAGTGTTTTGTTCCACTCTTGCTGCCCTAGTTTCCGTCATATCGGTGTTATGTTCCTGGCTTTTACGTTCCTTATGCAGTTGGGTTATAATGGGAACCCCTTGATAGTTCGCCTTGAATAAAACTCTTCCAGCAATGCCCAACTTTGGTTTTACCATTCGCCACCTAGCCTCTTTTTCCCTTGGGTTCCGCAGACTCAAGGGTCATCTTTATTTAAACCCCCGGGCCAGTGCTCCTCTGAGTGTTGATCCAACCTGTCAGCTGCCGGTGGCCACTAGGGGCAACTCTGGGCTGGCCTACCGGAACCTTGGACAATCCGGTGTGCCCTGAGAACGAGATATGTGCAGCTCCTATCGGGATTTGTCGGCACATTCGGGCGGTGTTGCTGGTTTAGTTTTACCATTGTCGAGGATGTCTTGTAACCGGGATTCCGAGCCTGATCGGGTCTTCCCGCTAGAAGGAATATCCTTCGTTGACCGTGAGAGCTTGTGATGGGCTAAGTTGGGACACCCCTGCAGGGATTTGAACTTTCGAAAGCTGTGCCCGCGGTTATGGGCAGATGGGAATTTGCTAATGTCCGGTTGTAGATAACATGAAACTTAACTTAATTAAAATGAATCAACTGCATGTGTAACCATGATGGTCTCTTCTCGGCAGAGTCCGGGAAGTGAACACGGTGTTGGAGTAATGCTTGACGTAGGTTGTTCTAGGATCACTTCTTGATCATAGTTCTTCGTTCGTGCTTTGCCTTCTCTTCTCGCTCTCTTTTGCAAACAGGATAGCCACCATATATGCTATTCACTTGCTGCAGCTCCACATATTACCTTGCCTTACCTATAAGCTTAAATAGTCTTGATCACAAGGGTGCGAGATTGCTGAGTCCCCGTGACTCACAGATTACTTCCAAAACCAGATGCAGGGACTGATGATACCATTCCAGACGATGCGCGTGAGCTCAAGTGGGAGTTCGATGAAGACTCTCGTCGTTACTATGTGTCTTTCCCAGATGATCAGTAGTGGTGCCTAGTTGGGGCGATCGGGGTCCGTGTCGCATGTTGGGGTTGATCTTTTATTTTGGTACCGTAGTGGGACCATGAGTGTATTGGATGATTGTAATGTTATTCATGTATTTGTGTGACGTGGCGAGTGTAAGACAACTATGTACCATTTCCCCTATTATCTATTTACATGGGTTGTTGTGAAGATTACCTTACTTGCGACATTGCTTTCAATGCGGTTATGCCTCTAAGTCGTGCTTCGACACGTAGGAGATATAGCCGCATCGAGAGCGTTACAATACCATTGCAAGTTTCAACATTTTCAGAATTCATTTTGTAGTGATTTTCAATTTCACGGTCACTTAGCTCTCTAAACAATTAGGTAAATGACCGAAAAACAACAAATGATGTCAGAACATGTTGGAAATTGATGACGTCGCTTTGAATGCTGCATACTGAACACAAAAGAAGTCCGAAGTTCAAATAAGTTTAAAAAACATTGAAGTGCCCGTGTAACAGATGAGTTCTCGTCCGTAACCCTGATACTCCGAAAGAGTTTGTCCAGTTTGTACACGAAGTGCGTCCAGTTTTTGTCATGACCCTCTCTACTCTTTCGCACATGCTATGCAAGTGAAATGATGATACCATGCCAAGTTTCAACATTTTCAGAATTCATTTTGTAGTGATTTTGAATTTCACGGTCATTTAGCTCTCTAAACAATTAGGTAAATGACCGAAAAACAACAAATGATGTTAAAACATGTTGGAAATTGATGACGTCGCTTTGAATGCTGCATACTGAACACAAAAGAAGTCCGGATTTCAAATAAGTTTAAAAAACATTGAAGTGCCCATGTAACAGATGAGTTCTCGTCCGAAACCCTGATACTCCGAAAGAGTATGTCCAGTTTGTACACGAAGTGCGTCCAGTTTTTGCCGTGACCCTCTCTACTCTTTTGCACATGCTATGCGGGTGAAATGATGATACCATGCCAAGTTTCAACATTTTCAGAGTTCATTTTGTAGTGATTTTCAATTTTACGGTCATTTAGCTCTCTAAACAATTAGGTAAATGACTAAAAAAGAACAAATGATGTTAGAGCATGTTGGAAATTGATGACATCACTTTGAATTCTGCATACTGAACACAAAAGAATTCCGGAGTTCAAATAAGTATAAAAAACATTGAAGTGCCCGTGTAACAGATGAGTTCTCGTCCGAAACCCTGATACTCTGAAAGAGTTTGTCCAATTTATACACGAAGTGCGTCCAGTTTTTGCCATGACCCTCTCTACTCTTTCGCACATGCTATGCGGGTGAAATGATGATACCATGCCAAGTTTCAACATTTTCAGAATTCATTTTGTAGTGATTTTCAATTTCACGGTCATTTAGCTCTCTAAACAATTAGGTAAATGACCGAAAAATAACAAATGATGTCAGAACATGTTGGAAATTGATGACGTCACTTTGAATGCTGCATACTGAACACAAAAGAAGTCCAAAGTTCAAATAAGTTTAAAAAACATTGAAGTGCTCGTGTAACAGATGAGTTCTCGTCCGAAACCCTGATACTCCAAAAGAGATTGTCCAGTTTGTACACGAAGTGCGTCCAGTTTTTGCCGTGATTCTCTCTACTCTTTCGCACATGCTATGCAGGTCAAATGATGATACCATGCTAAATTTCAACATTTTCATAGTTCATTTTGTAGTGATTTTCAATTTCACGGACATTTAGCTCTCTAAACAATTAGGTAAATGACTGAAAACAACAAATGATGTCAGAACATGTTGGAAATTGATGACGTTGCTTTGAATGCTGCATACGGAACACAAGAAGTCTGGAGTTCAAATAAGTTATTAAAAATAAAAAAGAGGTGTGCCAAAGTGTTAGAAGAAGAATGCATTAAAATGTTTGGCACTAAATATTTGAATGATGAGCATGATTGCAATGTTGTTAGTATGAATTCTTTGAATATCCATGATGCTAATGATATGAAAATCCACAAGCTTGAGGACGCTATGTTTGACGAAGATGATATTTTTTGTTTGATGAGCAAATTTATTATGACGATAGCATGCCTCCTATTTATGATGATTATATTGATGAAAGTGGGTTTGAAAGATTGTCAACTTTAGGAAGTAATGATCCCACTATTTTGGAGGGTGTTGAATCTTATTGTGATAATTATGAAAGTTGATTTGGAGAGGTCATGACTTTATTTACTGATGAATCCACTATTTCGGAAGTGGTTCCAATTGATTATGAGAACAAAGTTGCTATCTATGATGATTATTGTGATGACATGTATGCTATAAAGAATAATGATAACCATGAAACTTGTCAGCATGAATTTAATATTCAATTGGATTATGCCTCACATGATAGTTATTTTGTTGAGGTTGCTCCTACTACTATTGATGAGAAGAAATTTGCTTATGTGGAGAGTAGAAAAATTTCTATGCTTGTTCATCATGAAAAGAATGGTTTATGTGATGGTTATATTGTTTAATTCATTCATGATGCCATTGAAAATTATTATTAGAGAGGAACATATGCTTTTACATATTGCAATAACAACAAGTTTCCTCTCTATGCATTGAAAATCTTGAAATTATCCTTGTTTTACCTTCCTATGCAAGTTGATTCTTGTTCCCACAAGTTGTTTTCTCACAAAATCCCTATGCATAGGAAATGGGTTAGACTTAAATGTGCTTGTCATATGCTTCGTGATGCTCCCGTTATGTTTCAATTCTTATCTTTTATGTGAGCATCATTGAAATCACCATGCCTGGCTAGAAAGGCATTAAAGAAAAGCGCTTGTTGGGAGACAACCCAATATTTAACCCTATTGTTTTTGTGTGTTCACATGATTATGCTACTGCAGTAATCATGTTTTATAGCTTTTGTTTCAATAAAGTGCCAAGTAAGACCTTTGGGATGATCTATGGTGATAGTTGATTTGATCCTGCTGAAAAAGAGAAACTTTTTCGCCCAGGAGATTAGTTTTAATTTTAACAGATGTGGGATAAAATATTGATTCATTTTTAGGAGGATTAATAAACAAATTGCCTAGGACTTCCTAATTTCTCAGGATTTTGGGAGTTACATAAGTATTCGAGAGTTACAGATTACTACAGATTGTCCTGTTTTTGACAAATTCTGTTATCGATGCATAGTTTGCTTCTTTTCTAGTTTCTATCGCTTATATTTCTTAATGTAAATTGTAGAAATGATAGGGTACATTAGGCATCATGTGAGAAAAATTATGAATCTTGTCTTGACAGTACCTAAGTGGTGATTTGCTTTCTTATACTAATGACGCTTTACGAGTTTTCTGTTAAGTTTTGTGTTGTGAAGTTTTCAAGTTTTGGGTAAAGATTCGATGGGCTACGGAATAAGGAGTGGCAAGAGACTAAGCTTGGGGATGCCCAAGGCACCCCAAGGTAATATTCAAGGACAACCAAGAGCCTAAGCTTGGGGATGCCCCGGAAGGCATCCCCTCTTTCGTCTTCATTCATCGGTAACCTTACTTGGAGCTATATTTTTATTCACCACATGATATGTGTTTTGCTTGGAGCATCATTTTCTTTTATTAGGATTTGCTTGTTGTTATTTAGAGTAATATTTTGCATCCTTTAGTTCAAGAAAAAGGTCAAGTATAGCCTTTACCATGCTTATTTTGCAAGTCCATATGTTGCTGTTTTAAAAGCAGAAAGTTTATTGTTATGTTTTGAATAGTTATGAATAGTGAGAACATGATAAAATCTTGAAATTTTTACACAATGAGAAACAACAAATTATCTACTGTGTGGTAATTTTTCAGAATTTTTGGAGTTGAAAAAGTATGATTCATCTTGCATTCTCTACAGACTATCCTATTTAGACATATTGCTGTTATGATTGCATTGTTTGCATATGTTTGCTTGTTTAATGATTCTATTTGAGGATAGGAGTGTTAAATATGCAGAGGAAATTAGTAGGAAATGTTAAGTAATAGTTTTAGTTATTTACTAAAGTAGAGAATGATAAGGTTTAGCATCGATTTATACTAACTTATCTCACGAGTTCTTGTTGAGTTTTGTGTGGGTGAAGTTTTTAAGATTTAGAAAAAACGCGATATGAAAGGAATTAAGGAGACACAAAACCTCAAGCTTGGGGATGCCCAAGACATCCCTAATTAATATTTCAAGAAATCTCAAGCATCTAAGCTTGGAGATGCCCCGGTAGGCATGCCACCTTTCTTCATCAACAATTATCGATTAGTTTTGGTTGAACCTAAGTTTTTGCTTCTTTACATGTTATGTGCTATCCTTGGAATGTCATTTTATTTTGTTTTGCTTGCTGTTTGAATAAAGTACTTAAGATCTGAAATTTTATTTATGAGAAGGAGTCTTCACATAGTTACATAATTATTCAAGTACTCATTGTGATTCGCTTATATCTTTTGTAGTAGTTTGTCGTTTGCTCTAGTGCTTCACTTATATCTTCTTAGAGCATGGCCGTAGTTTTATTTTGAAGAAATTATTGAAATCTCATGCTTCACTTATATCATTTGGAGAGTCCCTAAACTGCATGGTAGTTTGCTTTGGTTATGAATTTAGTCCTCATATGATAGGCATCCAAGAGGGATATAATAAAAACTTTCATATAAAGTGCATTGAATACTATGGGAAGTTTGATTCTTATTGATTGTTTTGAGATATGAAGATGGTGATATTAGAGTCATACTAGTGAGTAATTATGAATTTGAGAAATAGTTGTGTTAAGGTTTGTGAGTCTCGTAGCATGCATGTATGGTGAACCGTTATGTAACGAAGTTAGAGCATGAGATATTTTTTGATTGTCTTGCTTATGAGTGGCGGTCGGGGACGAGTGATGGTATTTTCCTACCAATCTATCCCCCCTAGGAGAATGCGCGTAGTACTTCGTTTCGATAACTAATAGATTTTTGCAATAAGTATGTGAGTTCTTTATGACTAATGTCGAGTCCATGGATTATACATACTCTGACCCTTCCACCATTGCTAGCCTCTCAAGTGCCGCGCAACCTTCGCCGGTACCATACGCTCACCATATACCTTCCTCAAGACAGCCACCATACCTACCTATTATGGCATTTCCATAGCCATTCCGAGATATATTTCCATGCAACTTTCCACCGTTTCGTTTATTATGACACGCTTCATCATTGTCATATTGCTTTGCATGATCATGTAGTTGACATCGTATTTGTTGCAAAGCCACCTTTCATAATTCTTTCATACATGTCACTCTTGAGTCATTGCATATTCCGGTACACCACTGGAGGCATTCATATAGAATCATATTTTGTTATAAGTATCGAGTTGTAAGTAAATAAAATTGTGATGATCTTCATTATTAGAGCATTGTCCCATGTGAGGAAAAAAAGAGAAAGGCCAAAAAAAGAGAAGGTCCAAAAAAACAAAAAAAAAATGAGAGATAAAGAGAGAAGGGACAATGCTTCTATCCTTTTTCCACACTTGTGCTTCAAAGTAGCACCATGATCTTCATGATAGAGAGTCTCTTATTTTGTCACTTTCATATACTAGTGGGAATTTTCGTTATAGAACTTGGCTTGTATATTCCAATAATGGGCTTCCTCAAAATGCCCTAGGTCTTCGTGAGCAGGCAAGTTGGATGCACACCCACTTAGTTTATTTTGTTGAGCTTTCATACATTTATAGCTCTAGTGCATCCATTGCATGGCAATCCCTACTCACTCCCATTGATATCTATTGATGGGTATCTCCATAGCCCATTAATACACCTAGTTGATGTGAGACCATCTACCTCCTTTTGTCTTCCCCACAACCACCATTCTATTCCACCTATAGTGCTATGTCCATGGCTCATGCTCATGTATTGCGTAAAAGTTGAAAAAGTTTGAGAACATCAAAAGAACGAAACAATTGCTTGGCTTGTCATCGGGGTTGTGCATGATTTGAATATTTTGTGTGATGAAGATGGAGCATAGCCAGACTATATGATTTTCTAGGGATAAGCTTTCTTTGGCCATGTTATTTTGAGAAGACATAAATGCCTTGTGAGTATGCTTGAAGTATTATTATTTTTATGTCAAAATTAAACTTTTGTTTTGAATCTTATGGATCTGAATTCTTGACACAATAAAGATTACATCAATAAATATGTTAGGTAGCATTCAACATCTAAAATTCTGTTTTTATCATTTACCTATTAGAGGACGAGCAGGAATTTAGCTTGGGGATGCTTGATACGTCTCCAACATATCTATAATTTTTATTGTTCCATGCAATTATATTATTCATCTTGGATGTTTTATATGATATTTTATATGATTTTTGGGACTAACCTATTAACATTGAGCCCAGTGCCAGTTTATGTTTTTTTCCTTGTTTTTGAGTTTTACAAAAAAGCAATACCAAACGGAGTCTAATTGACGTGCCAATTTTTGATGATTTTTTATGGACCAAAAGAAGCCCTGGAGTAAATAGTTGGGCCAGAAGAGTCCCGAGCCATCCACCAGGGTGGAGGGCGCGCCCTACCCCCTGGGCACGCCCCCTACCTCGTGGATGACTCGACGACCCCCCTGACGTGAGACCGACGCCAAAAATTCCTATAAATACAGAAACCCCCGAAAAGAAACCTAGATCAGGAGTTCCACCGCCGCAAGCCTCTGTAGCCACCAAAAACCAACCGGGACCCTGTTCCGGCACCCTGCCGGAGGGTGGATCCATCACGGGTGGCCATCTTCATCATCCCGGCGCTCTCCATGACGAGGAGGTAGTAGTTCACCCTCGGGGCTGAGGGTATGTACCAGTAGCTATGTGTTTGATCTCTCTCTCTCTCTCTCATCTTCTTGATTTGGCACGATCTTGATGTACCGCAAGCTTTGCTACAATAGTTGGATCTTATGATGTTTCTCCCCCTCTACCTTCTTGTAATGGTTCGAGTTTTCCTTTGTAGTTATCTTAACGGATTGAGTCCTTAAGGATTTGAGAACACTTGATGTATGTCTTGCCGTGCGTATCTGTGGTGACAATGGGATACCACGTGATTCACTTGATGTATGTTTTGGTGATCAACTTGTGGGTTCCATGACCTTGGAAATCTATGCATAGGGGTCGACACACGTTTTCTTCTTGACTCTCCGGTAGAAACTTTGGGGCACTCTTTGAAGTTCTTTGTGTTCGTTGAATAAATGAATCTGAGATTGTGTGATGCATATCGTATAATCATACCCGCGGATACATGAGGTGACGTTCGAGTATCTAGGTGACAATAGGGTTTTGGTTGATTCGTGTCTTAAGCTGTTATTTTACTACGAACTCTAGGGCTGTTTGTGACACTTATAGGAATAGCCCAATGGATTGATCAGAAAGAATAACTTTGAGGTGGTTTCGTACCCTACAATAATCTCTTCGTTTGTTCTCCTCTATTAGTGACTTTGGAGTGACTCTTCGTTGCATGTTTAGGGATAGCTATACGATCTAATTATGTTATTATTGTTGAGAGAACTTGCACTAGTGAAAGTATGAACCCTAGGCCTTGCTTCGAAGCATTGCAATACCGTTTACGCTCACTTTTACCACTTGTTACCTTGCTGTTTTTACATTTTCAGATTACAAAAACCTATATCTACCATCCATATTGCACTTGTATAACCATCTCTTCGCCGAACTAGTGCACCTATACAGTTTACCATTGTATTGGTTGTGTTGGGGACACAAAAGACTCTTTGTTATTTGGTTGCAGTGTTGTTTGAGAGAGACCGTCTTCATCCTACGCCTCCCACGGATTGATAAACTTTAGGTCATCCACTGGAGGGAAATTTGCTACTGTCCTACAAACCTCTGCACTTGGAGGCCCAACAACCTCTACAACAAGAAGGTTGTGTAGTAGATATCACAGTCCTTAAAAGAACTTCATTTTCCCGTGACGCGTTCCGGCACGTTGCGCCGAAATTTTGTGTTCTCCATGGATTGATCGATGCCGGGAATGCCCTCTTGTTATTGGCTGTCACCCATGTACGTTACGGCATGCCACACGGCGAAAACAAGGTGAATAAGGCCTATAGGCGCCATATTTTCTTGAATTTACAACCAAACTGGATTCTCTGGGTCATATAGCATGT
Source organism: Triticum dicoccoides (assembly GCF_002162155.2). NCBI lineage: Eukaryota > Viridiplantae > Streptophyta > Magnoliopsida > Poales > Poaceae > Triticum > Triticum dicoccoides. Next base: position 384,447,927 of record NC_041392.1, on the reverse strand, counting down.
GCATAATGCAACGTTTGTCCTTACCAGGCGGACTAATGTTTATACTCACCATAATCTCTCAGATTTTCTTCCAAACGAGGGCCAATGGGTTTAGAAACATGTGTGAAAAGTAGCGGCGAATGATGTTCTTTGACTTTCAGGGGCAAAAAGTCCTGCTTAGGGGCCAAATTTGACGGACCTCCGCGATTCCTGGCATAAGTGGAGAGTATTTTCTAGATTCCCATGCTTGTCGCGAGCATTTTGAGTACTTGTGGGCCGAAATGGACTCTGAATGACAAAGTTATGACTGTTTTCATGAACATCGGTCCTTTATATGGCGGTCCTTGAAAGAACTTCATTTTCCCGTGACGCGTTCTGGCGTGCCGCCCGAAAATTTTGTGTCCTCCATAGTGGAGATATTGTTTCCACATATGTATTTATCAATGCCAGGAATGCCCTCTTGTTATTGGTAGTCGCCCACGTACGTTACGGCATGCCACACGGTGAAAACAAGGAGAATAAGCCTTATAGTCGTCGTATTTTCTTGAATTTACAACCAAACAGGATTCCTTGGATCATATAGCATGTGTAGAATGAGACATTTGTCCTAACCAGGCAGACTGATGTGTACACTCACCATAATCTCTCGGATTCTATTCCAAATGTGTGCCAATGGGTTCAGAAACATGTGTGAAAAGCAGCGGCGAATGATGTTCTTTGACTTTTAGGGGCAAAAGGTCCTGCTTAGGGGCCGAATTTGACAGTCCTCCGGGACTCCTAGAGCAAGGGGGGAGTATTTTCGAGATTCCCATGCTCATCGCAAGCATTTTGAGTACTTGTGTGTCCGAAACGGACTCTGAGTGACCAAGTTTTGACCATTTTTGTGAACACCGGTCCTTTGTATCGTAGTCGTTGAAAGAACTTCATTTTCCCGTGACGTGTTCTGGCGGACCGCCCCTAAATTTTGTGTCCCCAATAGTGGAGATATTATTTCCACATATGTATTGATCAATCCCAGGAATGCCCTCTTGTTATAGGCTGTCGCCCATGTATGCGACGGCATGCCACAGGGCTAAAACAAGGAGAATAAGCCTTATAGTTATCGTATATTTTTGAATTTATAGCCAAACAGGATTCCCCGGATCATATAGTATGTGCATAATGCAACTTTTGTCCTTACTAGGCAGACTAATGTTTACACTCAACATAATCTCTCGAATTTTCTTCCAAACGAGTGCCAATGGGTGCAGAAAATTGCGTGAAAAGCAGCGGTGAACGATGTTGTTTGACTTTCAGGTGCAAAGAGTCCTGCTTAGGGGCCAAATTGATGCTCCTCCGGGCCTCTTTGCGCAAGCGGGTAGTATTTTCTAGATTCCCACGCTCGTCACCAGCATTTTGAGTACTTGTGGGTCTGAAACGGACTCCGAATGACAAACTTATGACCGTTTTAGTGAACAGCGGTCCTTTATATGGCAGACCTTGAAAGAAATTCATTTCCCCATGACGCATTCTGGGGAGCCGCCCCGAAATTTTCTGTCCTCCATAGTGCAGATATTATTTCCACATGTGTATTGATCCATGCCAGGAATGCCCTCTTGTTATTGGTTGTCGCCCACGTACGTTACGGCATGCCACACAACGAAAGCAAGGAGAATAAGGCTTATAGTCGCCGTATTTTCTTAAATGAACAACCAAACAGGATTCCCCAGATCATATAGCATGTGCAGAATGAACCGTTTGTCCTTACCAGGCGAACAAATGTTTACACTCAACATAATCTCTCGGATTTGCTTCCAAACAAGTGCCAATGGGTTCAGAAACTTGTGTGAAAAGCAGCGGCGAACGATGTTCTTTGACTTTCCCGAGGAAAAAGTCCTTCTTAGGGGCCGAATTTGACAGTCCTCCAGGACTCCTAGCACAAGCGGGTAGTATTTTCAAGATTCCCATGCTCGTCGCGAGCATTTTTAGTACGTGTGGCTCCAAAACAGGCTCCGAATGACAAAGTTATGACTGTTTTAGTGAACACTGGTCCTTTACATGGCAGTCCTTGAAAGAACTTCATTGTCCCGTGACGCTTTCCGGCGCGTTGCCCTAAAATTTTGTGTCCTCCATAGTGGAGGTATTGTTTCCACATATGCATTGATCGATGCAAGGAATACCCTCTTGTTATTGGCTGTCGCCCACGTACGTTACGGCATGCCACACGGCGAAAATAATGAGAATAAGGCCTATAGTCGTTGTATTTTCTTGAATTTAAATCCAAACAAGATTCCCCGGATCATATAGCATGTGCAGAATACAAAGTTTGTCCTTACCATATAGACTAATGTTTACACTCACTATAATCTCTCAGATTTTCTTCCAAACGAGTGCCAATGGGTTCAGAAACTTGTGTGAAAAGCAGCGGCGAACGATGTTCTTTGACTTTCAGGGGCAAAAAGTCCTACTTAGGGGCCGAATTTGACGCTCCTCTGGGACTCCCCGCGCAAGTGGGTAGTATTTTCTAGAATGCCATGCTCTTCGTGAGCATATTGAGTACTTGTGGATCCGAAACGGACTCCATATGACAAAGTTATGACCATTTTAGTAAACACCGGTCCTTTATATGGCAGTCCTTGAAAGAACTTCATTTTCCCATGACGTGTTCTGGCGCACCGCCCCAAAATTTTGTGTCTTGTATATTGGAGATATTGTTTCCACATATGTATTGATCAATGCCAAGAATTCCCTCTTGTTATTGGCCGTCGCCCACATATGTTACGGCATGCCACACGGCGAAAACAAGGAGAATAAGGCTTATAGTCGCTGTATTTTCTTGAATTTACAGCCAAACAGGATTCCCCGGATCATATAGCATGTGTAGAATGCAACATTTATCCTTAGCAGGCGGACTAATGTGTACACTCAACATAATCTCTCGGATTTTCTTCAAAACGAGTGCTAATGGGTTCATAAACTTGTGTGAAAAGCAGCGGCAAATGATGTTCTTTGTCTTTTAGGGGCAAAACGTCCTGCTTAGCGGTCAAATTTGACGCTCCTCCGGGACTCCTGGCGCAAGCCGGTAGTATTTTCTAGATTCCCACACTCGTCGCAAGCATTTTGAGTATGTGTGGGTCTAAAACGGACTCTGAATGACAAAGTTATGACCGTTTTAGTGAACATCGGTCCTTTATATGATGAAGATGGAGCATAGCCAGACTATATGATTTTGTAGGGATAAGCTTTCTTTGGCCGTGTTATTTTTAGAAGACATAAATGCCTTGTTAGTATGCTTGAAGTATTATTATTTTTATGTCAAAATTAAACTTTTTTTTTGAATCTTATGGATCTGAATATTCTTGCCACAATAGAGAAGATTACATTGATAAATACGTTAGGTAGCATTCCACATCAAAAATTCTGTTTTTATCATTTACCTATTAGAGGACGAGTAGGAATTAAGCTTGGGATGCTTGATACATCTCCAACGTATCTATAATTTTTTATTGTCCATGCTATTATATTATCCATCTTGGATGTTTTATATGCTATTTATATGATTTTTGGGACTAACCTATTAACATTGAGCCCAGTGCCAGTTTATGTTTTTTCCTTGTTTTTGAGTTTACAGAAAAGAATACCAAACGGAGTCCAATTGACCTGCCAATTTTTGATTATTTTTTATGGACCAAAAGAAGCCCCCGGAGTAAATAGTTGGGCCAGAAGAGTCCCGAGCCATCCACGAGGGTGGAGGGCGTGCCCTATCCCCCTGGGCATGCCCCCTCCCTCATGGATGACTCGGAGACCCCCCTAGCGTGAGACCGACGCCAAAAATTCCTATAAATACAGAAACCCCTGAAAAGAAACCTAGATCGGGAGTTCCGCTGCCGCAAGCCTCTGTAGCCACCAACAACCAATCAGGACCCTGTTCTGGCACCCTGTCGGAGGGGGGATCCATCACGGGTGGCCATCTTCATCATCCCCGCATTCTCCATCACGAGGATGGAGTACTTTACCTTCGGGGCTGAGGGTATGTACCAGTAGCTATGTGTTTGATCTATCTCTCTCTCTCTCTCTCTCTCTCTCGTGTTCTTGATTTGGCACGATCTTGATGTACCGCGAGCTTTGCTACTACAGTTAGATCTTATGATGTTTCTCCCCCTCTACCTTCTTGTAATGGACTGAGTTTTCGCTTTGAAGTTATCTTAACGGATTGAGTCTTTAAGGATTTGAGGACACTTGATGTATGTCTTGCGTGGGATACCCGTGGTGCCAACGGGGTATTCTATTGATTCACTTGATGTATGTTTTGGTGATCAACTTACGGGTTCCGTGACCTTGGGAATCTATGCATAGGGGTTGGCACACGTTTTCGTCTTGACTCTCCGGTAAAAACTTTGGGGCACTCTTTGAAGTTCTTTGTGTTGGTTGAATAAATGAATTTGAGATTGTGTGATGCATATCGTATAATCATACCCGCGGATACATGAGGTGACATTGGAGTATCTAGGTGACATTAGGGTTTTGGTTGATTTGTGTCTTAAGGTGTTATTTTACTACGAACTCTAGGGCTGTTTGTTACACTTATAGGAATAGCACAATGGATTGATCGGAAAGAATAACTTTGAGGTGGTTTCGTACCCTACAATAATCTCTTCGTTTGTTCTCCGCTATTAGTGACTTTGGAGTGACTCTTTGTTGCATGTTGAGGGATAGCTATATGATCTAATTATGTTATTATTGTTGATAGAACTTACACTAGTGAAAGTATGAACCCTATGCCTTGTTTCGTAGCATTGCAATACCATTTACGCTCACTTTTACCACTTGTTACCTTGCTGTTTTTACATTTTCAGATTACAAAAACCTATATCTACCATCCATATTGCACTTGTATCACCATCTCTTCGCCGAACTAGTGCACCTATACAATTTACCATTGTATTGGGTATGTTGGGGACACAAAAGACTCTTTGTTATTTGGTTGCAAGGTTGTTTGAGAGAGGCCATCTTCATCCTACGCCTCCCACGGATTGATAAACTTTAGGTCATCCACTTGAGGGAAATTTGCTACTGTCCTACAAACCTCTGCACTTGGAGGCCCAACAACCTCTACAAGAAGAAGGTTGTGTAGTAGACATCACAGTCCTTAAAAGAACTTCATTTTCCCGTGACGCTTCTGGCGCACCGCCCTAAAATTTTATGTCCACCATAATGGAGATATTTTTTCCACATATGCATTGATCGATGCTAGGTATGCCCTCTTGTTATTGGCTGTTGCACACATACGTTACGGCATGCCACATGGCGAAAACAAGGAGAATAAGCCTTATAGTCATCATATTTTCTTGAATTTACAACCAAACAGGATTACCCGGATCATATATCATGTGTAGAATGCAACGTTTGTCCTTACATGGCGGACTAATGTTTACATTCGCCATAATCTCTCACATTCTCTTCCAAATGAGTGCCAATGGGTTCAGAAACTCATGTGAAAACAGCGCCGAACGATGTTCTTTGACTTTCAGGGGTAAAAAGTCCTTCTTAGGGGCCGAATTTGACGGTCCTCCGGGACACCTAGTGCAAGCGGGGAGTATTTTCTAGATTCCCACGCTCTTCACGAGAATTTTGAGTACTTGTGGGTCTGAAACTGACTCCGAGTGACAAAGTTATCATCGTTTTAGTGTACACCGGTCCTTTATATTTCGGTCCTTGAAAGAACTTCATTTTCCCGTGACACCTTTCGGTGCATCGCCCCGAATTTTTTTGTCCTCCATAGTGGTGATATTATTTCCACATATGTATTGATCGATGCCTGGAATACCCTCTTTTTATTGGCTCACTCCCATGTACGTTACGACATGCCACATGGCGAAAACAAGGAGAATAAGGATTAAGGTCACCATATTTTCTTGAATTTACAACCAAACAGGATTCGCCGGATCATATAGCATGCGTAGAATGCAACTTTTGTCCATACCAGGCAGACTAATGTTTACACTCCACATAATCTCTCGGATTTCCTTCCAAACGAGTGCCAATGGGTTCAGAAACTTGTGTGAAAAGGAGCGGCGAACGATGTTCTTTGACTTTCAGGGGCAAAAAGTCCTTCTTAGAGGACGAATTTCACGGTCCTCCGGGACTCCTGGGGCAAGCGGGTAGTATTTTATAGATTTCCATGCTCGTCGAGAGCATTTTGAGTACTTGTGGGTTCAAAACAGACTCCGAATGACAAAGTTATGAACGTTTTAGTGAACACCGGTCCTTTACATGACAGTCCTTGAAAGAACTTCATTTTCCCGTGACGCGTTCTGGCGTGTCGCTCCGAAATTTGTGTCCTCCATAGTGGAGATATTGTATCCACATATGTATTGATCGATGCCAGGAATGCCCTCTTGGTATTGGCTATTGCCCATGTACGTTACGGCATGCCTCACGTCAAAAACAAGGAGAATAATGCCAATAGTCGCCGTATTTTCTTGAATTTACAACCAAACAGGATTGCCCGGATCATATAGCATGTGTAGAATGCAACATTTATCCTTACCTGGCAGACTAATGTTTACACTAACCATAATCTCTCGGATTTTCTTCCAAACGAGTGTCGATGGGTTCAAAAACTTGTGTGAAAAGCAGCGACGAACAATGTTCTTTGACATTCAGGGGCAAAAAGTCCTGCTTAGGGTCCGAATTTGACGATCCTTTGAGAATCTTGGTGCAAGTTGGTAGTATTTTCTAGATTCCCATGCTCGTCGAGAGAATTTCGAGTACTTGTGGGTCCGAAATGGACTCCTAATGACAAAGTTATGACAGTTTTAGTGAACACCGGTCCTTTATACGGCAGTCGTTGAAAGAACTTCATTTTCCCGTGACGCGTTCCGGCGCGTCACCCCGGAATTTTGTGTCCACTATGGTGGAGATATTGTATCCACATATGAATTGATTGATGCCAGGAATGCCCTCTTGTTATTGGTTGTCGCCCACGTACATTATGGCATGCCACACGACGAAAAAAGGAGAATAAGGCCTATAGTCATCATATTTTCTTGAATTTACAACCAAACAATATTCCCGGGGTCATATAGCATGTGCAGAAGGCAATGTTTGTCCTTAACAGGTGGACCAATGTTTACACTCACCATAATCTCTCAGATTTTCTTCCAAACGAGTGCCAATGGATTCACAAAGTTGTGTGAAAAGCAGCGGCGAACGATGTTCTTTGACTTTCAGGGGCAAAAAGTCCGGCTTAGGTGTCGAATTTGACGGTCCTACGGGACCCTTGGCATAAGCAGGGAGTATTTTCTAGATTCTAATGCTCGTCGCATGCATTTTGAGTACTTGTGGGTTCGAAACGGACTCCGAATGACAAAGTTATGACCGTTTTAGTGAACACCGGTCCTTTAAATGGCGGTCCTTGAAAGAACATCATTTCCCCGTAATGCATTCTGGCGTGCTGCCCCAAATTTTTTTATCCTCCATAGTGGAGATATTTTTTCCACATATGTGTTGATCGATGGCAGGAATGCCCTCTTGTTGTTGGCTGTTGCCCACATACGATACGGCATGCCACGGCAAAAACAAGGAGAGTAAGGCTTATAGTCGCCGTATTTTTTCGAATTTACAACCAAACAGGATTCCTCGGAGCATATAGCATATGTAGAATACAACATTTGTCCTTACCAGGAGGACTAGTGTTTACCTCAACATAATCTTAGATTTTCTTCTAAACGAGTGCCATTGGGTTCAGAAACTTGTGTGAAAAGCAGCGGCGAACGATGCTCTTTGATTTTGTGGTGCAAAAAGTCCTTAGGGGCCGAATTTGACGGTCCTCCGGGACTCCTGGCGTAAGCGGGGAGCATTTTGAGTACTTGTCGTTCCAAAACGGATTCCGAATGACAGAGTTATGACCGTTTTAGTGAACACCGGTCCTTTATATGGCGGTCCTTGAAAGAACTTCATTTTCCCATGACGCGTTCTAGCGTGCCGCCCCGAAATTTTGTATCCTCCATAGTGGGGATATTCTATCCACATATGTATTGATCGATGCCAGGAATTCCCTCTTGTTATTGGTTGTCGCCCATGTACGTTACGGCATGCCACACGGCGAAAACAAGGAGAATAAGCCTTATAGTCGCCGTATTTTCTTGAATTTACAACCAAACAGGATTCCCCGGATCATATAGCATGTGCAGAATGCAACGTTTGTCCTTATCAGGTGGACTAATGTTTACGCACAACACAATCTCTCAGATTTTCTTCCAAACTAGTGCCAATGGGTTCGGAAACTTGTGTGAAAAGCAGTGGCGAATGATGTTCTTTCACTTTCAGGTGTAAAAAGTCCTGCTTAGGGGCCGAATTTGACGCTCCTCCTGGACTCCCAGCACAAGCAGGTAGTATTTTCTGATTCCCACGCTCATCGGGAGCATTTTGAGTACTTGTGGGTCCGAAACGGACTCTGAATGAGAAAATCAAGACCATTTTAGTGAACACAGGTCCGTTATATGGCAGTCCTTGAAAGAACATCATTTTCTCGTGACGCGTTCTGGCGCGTCGCCCCGAAATTATGTGTCCTCCATAGTGGAGATATTGTTATTGACTATCGCCCACGTATGTTACGGCATGCCACACGACGAAAAGAAGGAGAATAAGGCGTATAGTCGCCGTATTTTCTTGAATTTACAACCGAACAGGATTGCCCGGATCATATAGCATGTGCAGAATGCAACATTTCTCCTTACCAGGCGGACTAATGTTTACACTCACCATAATTTCTCGGATTTTCTTCCAAGCGAGTGCTAATGGGTTTAGACACTTGTGTGAAAAGCAGCAGCGAACGATGTTCTTTGGCTTTCAGGGGCAAAAGGTCCTGCTTAGGGGCCGAATTTGATGGTCCTCTAGGACTCGTGGTATAAGCGGGGAGCATTTTGAGTAATTTTGGGTCTGAAACGGACTCCGATTGACACAGTTATGACCATTTTAGTCAACACCGGTCCTTTATATGGTGGTCCTTGAAAGAACTTCATTATCCCATAGTGGAGATATTTTTTCCACATATGTATTGATCGATGCCAGGAATGCCCTCTTGTTATTGGCTATCGCCCACGTACGTTACGGCACTCCATACGGTGAAAACAAGGAGAATGAGGCTTAAGCACTACAAAAAAATACACTTCCGTGATGATTTGTGTTTGTCACAGTAGGTCGCGTTTTTTGTCATGCATGTACATCCATGACGATTTTATGATAGAATCAAGATAGTCATACCTGTGCTGTCGTAGAAGTGTTCCATGACATTACCAAAATTATCATCACAGAAGTGTGCACTTCCATGATGATAAATCGCGCGTCACATAAGTGCTTTCATCAAGGGTGACCGACACGTGGCATCCACCATAAAGGAACGCCCTTAAGCTATCGGCTCGGGTTTTGGATCCGATAAACCATTAACAGCCCCACCCAATGGGGATTTTCCACGTGTAAAATCATCATTGGCTGGAGGAAACACGTGTCGGCTCATCGTTGGGACAGATGTCATCCACTCATTGGATAGAAGGCGCCTATGATACGTCGACACGTGGCACGGCCCAACAGAGGCCCATTCCTGTGAAAAAGCCGGCCCGTTTTACTTGGTCAAAAGGTGGCAGGCCGGCCCATCGAAAGCCTGTTAACGGCCTGTTCGCATATAGCCCATTTACAGCCCGCTAACCCAAGGCCTGTTACGCCCTATCCGAATTAGGCCCAGTAGCGTCATCTGGGCCATCCAATATGATTCCAGCCTGTTTCAACTTCTGGCCCATGTATGGCCCATGACGTCTTTCGGCCCATATGAGGCCCTATGTAAATCTTGGCCTATTAATAGCCCGTGGTGAAACTGGTCCGTAATGAACAGTGTATCACTTTACACCCATTAACGGCCCATGGTGAAACTGGCCCGTAATGAATAGTGTATCACTTTATACCCATTAACGGCCCGTTATTCCGTTGGGCCGTATCCAGCCCATGTTATCTTTCGGCCTTCTCAGAGCCCATTTATTCTTGGGCTCATTTCTAGCATTCGTTTATTTACGGCCCGTTACTATCATTTTCTGCTTTTGGGCCAAATTCAGCCCGTGGTTACAGTCGGCCAGTTTGTGGTCCGTTAATACATTGGGCCGTTTTCATAGCATCATAAAATATGGCCTATTAACGATGGCCCGTTATGGTCGGGCCACGAACGTACGATTCCAACTCTAGACCGTTTACGACCATAATGCGGCCTGTTATTGGCACATGTTTGGACAATCGATCATACGGCCCGTATAAGGCCCATTGATGACATGGCCCGTAGAAGGCCCATTGTTTCTACGGCCCGTAGAAGGCCCATTGTTTCTATGGCCCGTAGAAGGCCTACTGTTTCTACGACCCCTAGAAGGCCCACTGTTTCTATGGCCCGTAGGAGGCCCAGTGTCACTATAGTAAATATTAGCCCATGGTTATTGTGGCCTAGTTTGAAAAAATAGGTTATTGCAGCCACTAGCAAACCGCAGAAAAAGAACTGCACTGACTATAAGCAAACAAATAAACAAGACAACAAGGAAATAAATAAGCAAGCAACTTATGCTAGGCTATCACGGTTATTACACATATTACATCCACTGGGCATCAAAGTTCGCCACCAGTGCAAATATAGGGAACAAAGCATCATATAAACACCGCATCAAAACAAGTCCAGAACTGAAACCACTTCAGAAGAGTTCAAGAAACAATATCCTGGGTACCCATAATGCTGGCAAGATGCTTAGCAAGCTTATTAACTTTCTCTTGTTTGGCGCTTAAATCCTCCAGCGCTTGCTATTGCACAAGAAAGTACACATCTGAATTCTACAAGGACTTCCTTAGTCCTTCGGCTTCTTGCCGCAACACAGCTGACTGATGCCTTTCAGCTTGTAGCTGAGACTGAAGAAGCTGAAGTGATTCAGGCAGCGAGTTCGAAGAGCTTGTGCCAGCGGTACTGGCCAGTAACTCGAACACTACATCAACGCAGGACTGTGGGGTTTTCTCACTGTCTACAAGATCGTTTTTATCACCTTTCTTGGAGACCAACAGGGTTGTCTCACTATCTTGAACCTTATCTGCATTACTTTCTCTACCATTGCATAGTGGGGTGCTCTTCTCCAATATTCAGTTTGCATACTACAAGAGAAACAAGCAGACACATCACAGGTTTAGCTTGTAGTATACGAAACTCATTTTGGTAAACTGGTTCAGTAGTAAGGTGGATAGGATAACAGCATGAAACAAACATATATCTATGTACTATGGTCACTGTATTGTCCATATCATTCTAGTTTATGTTCCCTAATCAAGATAGAGACACAGTTCAACTCATATATTTTTAAGACACAACATCATAGACAGAATATAAGTGTGAGAAACTACACATCATTGGCAGCACTTGTAATGTGCATCACATGAGAACACAACTGTTTATACAACTTAAACTGAAATCAACATAGAGCAAGAAGATAGAACATCAATCCAGTTAAAGAAATAGGTATAAAACATACCTGTTGCGCCATTGGAGTTTCAGTTGGATCCTTCAAATTCGAAAGTAGTTGGTATGAGTAAATACAGTGATGCAACAGCAAAGGAGTATGGACCATAGCAATGGAATCTGACCTGAGAACAGTTGATCTTCTGCTTTAAACGTGGAGTTTGGGTTAGCTGTGGTGGTCTTCGTGCTTTGGGCACTGCAGTAGCTTTACAAACTGCTCATGTGGGGGTACTCTGTTGTGGACATGGTGCTTTCTCAATAATAAGTGGGTTACTATCCGCTGGGGTTGCGGTTAGATGGGTTGCAGCTGGTTCTCTGCCGAATGGTGTAAGTGTGCAATATGGAAGAGTCTCGATTATGTGTGGTGGGGCTAGTTTGTGGGCCAGTACAACCATGGTTCTATCTGCATCGACGGGTAGCACTGTCTTTTGTGAAGAACGGGTTTTTGCTCCCTTAGATACTGCCATCACCCCCTCCAATTCAAATGGCTGATAAACAAGAAAAGAAATTGAATGTACAGACATTGTATGATAGACAGATGTGGTTATTCACATATATGTTGTCTAACCAAACAGGACATCATGACACAATTTCACATATATGATGCCTAACTAAACAGGATAGCATGACACAGTTGCAGATATATGATGGATAACTTAACATGATATAATGGCATAATTCAACATATGATGAGTACCTAAACATGATGACATGACAAAACTATATGATGTCTTTCTAAAATAGGTTGGGATGAAATAATTCACATACATGTTGTCTAAGTATACAGGATGGCATGATATAATTGACATAATTGATTCATATACTAAGCAGATGGCACTCGCATGTATGATCTCTAAACTAAGCAGATAGAATTAAATATTGTGCATATGATATCTAAACTAAGCAATGCAAGACACCATATACATCATATGAGAAATATAAACATTGCAACTTAGAGCATACACCTCAGGTGGGATATAGGACTGGTCATCTGTCTCTGAATCCTCCTCTGAGGAGCTCCCTGTAACCATCGAGATATATGCTTCAACAGTTACCATTGCCTGCTCTGAAGACCTTGTTTTCACTCTAGAATTTTCCATAACTGGCTCAAATGGCTGATACACATGAAGAGTAGTTCAATATACACAGATTGTCGACAAATGGAATACGTAATAAAAAAAGATGGCATGAGATAATTCACATATATGATGCCTGGCTCCATGGCGGTGCATAATTCACATATATGATAACTGGCTGAAAAACATGGCATTGCATAATTCACATATCTGATATAGAAAGCAAACAGGAGGCATTCACACAAAGCATGTCTAATCGAAGCAGATGGCATGGCAATGCAAGACACCATATGCATGATATGAGCAATATAACCCAACCAAGTTAGAGCATGCACCTCGGGGGGGGGGGGAATACGATTGGTCATCTCTCTCTGAATCCTCCTCTGAGGAGCTATCTGTAACCAGCAAGAAATCTGCATCGACAGGTAGCACTGACTGCTCAGAAGACCTTGTTTTCACTCCAGATTTTCCCATGACCGACTCAAATGGCTGATGCACAGGAAGAGTAGATGAATGTATAAACATTGTTGACAAATGGAATACATTATGGAAAAGAATATGGCACGATACAATTCACATATACGATGACTGGCTAAACAGGATGTCATTCATGATTCACGTATATGACGCCTGGCTAAAGAAGATGGCATTGCATAATTCCCATATACTCCCTCCATTCCTAAATATTTATCTTTTTAGAGATTTCAAATGGACTACCACATACGGATGTATATAGACATATTTTAGAGTGTAGATTCACTCATTTTGTTCCGTATGTAGTCACTTGTTGAAATCTCTAAAAAGACAAATATTTAGGAATGGTGGGAGTATGATATAGAAACCAAACAGGCGGCATTCACACAAAGGAAATCTAAACTAAGCTGATGACATATAAGATGTATAATGTAAGCAATGCAAGGCGCCATATGCATGATATGACCAACATCAGCATGCAAGGTTAGAGCAAACACCTCAGGTGGTAAACAGGCGTGGTCGGCTCCTTCTGAATCTCCATCTGAACAGTTATCTTCCTCTGGAATACAATCTGGAAATGCAGGAGGGGGGGGGGGCACTTCGCCCACCATGGAGCGGCGTCTGCATGACATTATATTCGTACGCAACGGTCTTCTCTTTTTCTCTACATGTTCAGTATGATTGTGTACAATATCTGACATGCATAATAAAAAAATAGTTAGATTTTGTAAGGCCTAAGGGGTGCATGCAAAAATCAAGACTGATGGTAGCAAACAAGTGGATGGATCCAAAACTAATGATAGTAGGTAGATTATAGCTTCAGTTTAAAAACATAGAAAATGTATCATCTATTCTTTGTTGCCCACCCAACATGAACCACATAGAAGACCCTAGAAGAACCACATAGTAGACAGATACTATTCGTTGCTGGCTCCATACGAGACCCATGGGCAATTCAAAACTCAAGATTGAACGATAAAGTAGCAGGTAATAATAACCGATGTATAACGTAAGCAAACACGAAAGACTGTGACCTCTCTTCCGGAACTGTGTAGTCCTCAGGTTCATCTGCTCAGTCGATGATGGTAATGCAGTTGGCGTGGCTGCCGGCAACGGGGAAGATGATCTGAGGCGGCGAAAGGAAGTCTGCAGGGGGATCTCTGCTGCAGTGAACGCTTCTGTCGATGGTGCACCTCAGGTGGGGTGGATGACGGCACGGCAAGAGCAGGACATAACACACAGAGTTTTCTTTGACACCTATCTGTAAGGGCTCCTTAAAATTGGAGGATTCTATAAACACAGGGACAGGAAAAACACAGGAATAGGATAGGAATGCACATGCAAAACAGAGCATTTGGAAACATAGGATTTCAGTCAACCTGGGTGTTTGGCTCACATTAATTGGAAGAACATAGGAATGGAGAAACAAAGTGATGCGACAAGTGTACAACCTCTTTGGCATAGCCTTGTGGACCTCAGCATCATTGGGTTGGACGTGGAGGATGGTGATGATGCTGGTGTGACTGTTGGAGGTGGGGAAGAAGATCCGAGGCCTCTGGAAACGGCGCTGAGGGTACTGCTCCACTGTGATGGACGGTTCCATCGTTGGAGCAGCTCTGCTAAGGTGTACAGCGACGAGGCTGAAGCATGACAAGACAGACAATGTTAATTTGAAGTGGGACCCTAATATCATCTGCAATATATGATGTAAAATACATCACCAAAAAGTGCTAGATGTAAAACGCATCAGCCGCGCCACGGCCGCTCCGACAGATGCTGTAAGTACTGTTAACTCTGAACTTAACTGAAGAAAATGAACTTCATAGTCGAAACTGAATTTTACTGTCGAAACTGATTGAACTAGTAACTGAGCATTGCAATAGATGTTTAGGGCGTTCGAGCACTAGTAGCAGAGAAGCGGTGATCTAAATCAGCAGACGCTCGAGTAGGGAACACACTAGCAGAGAGCAAGTCATGCAGTAGCACCGCGAGCGAGTGCTAAAGTAGCAACTCCTGTAGCTGCCGGAGGTCGTGCAGCAGCAGCAGCGCAAGCGAGAGCAAGAGCAGAGCAGCAGCATGAACGAAAGCAGGAGCAGTGCAGTAGCACGACCGATGGCAAGAACAGAGTCGCAGCGTGAACGAGAGCCGGAGCAGCTGCATCTAGTGCCGTTGTGGATGTCGCCACCGAGGAAGCAACGACATGGGGGAGAGACGCCGTGGATGTTGTGGCCGACGACGGCATCGTCGATGGAGATACACCATGTCTGCTCAGTATCGAGCACCGGCAACCCGGTGAGATCGAATAAAATATAAAATGCAGCGGTGAGTGAAGAACCTCCTTGGTGGTGCCGAGTTGTCCTTGGCTTCATCGGAGGACTTGGTGAGGGTGTTGCGATTCCGGTGGGGCAGTCAAGACGGCGCTGTGGGGATTGAGGTGGCGCGATAGACGAGGCGAACATTGGGGCAGCTCCTTGGAGGTGGAGGACGGGGCGGCTGATCAGGTGGGACAACGAGATCGACAACGGATCCTCATCCGGTGCGGTGGATGAGGGACGGCGATCTGTTGCGGTGGACGACGTAGTCGGGGAAGAGTCTCCAGCTAGGCGACGGTCGGGAGGCCGACGGAGGAGCGTGGGGTTTCGCGGGTTTTGGCGGCCTCGGTGTACGAATGGGGGGGGGGCGAAGGGGGAGGGGGAGCCAAGCTTAGGGACGCGCTTGTCTGAAATGTAGGGTAAGTTACCAGCGTACCCCCACCGGTTTTGACACCGCGACGTGGAGCTTCATTTCCGGCTGAGGGGTAGAAGGGGGATTTCGCGTGTCTGGGCTGTGGGAGTGATTTCGAATGAGGAGGGAGTTCTCGCACGCGTCCAAATTTTGGGATAACAAGGCGCGGCGCGGGTTGAACAAGCGGGAGTTTCAAAGCAAGTGAGACAAAAGATACTCGAGCTTGAAAATTTTGGGATAACAAGGTGCGGATTCCTTGTTCGGCAGAACAAACTTAACGTGTAAAAAAACAATTCATACAAGACACAAGAGAGTCATGTCCCCTTTTACTATATTGCTATAGATGCCATTGAAAAAACTACAAGAAAAATGTAAAAAAATCAGGAGAACAAGATTACCCTGCACAGTACCAAATCGATTCGCACTTCCCTCAAGAACAACAAAAAACAAATCAATTCCCACCAAAGAAAGAGTAATGTCCCTTTTTATATGATTACAGATGCCATGATCTCGAATTTCAATTTTTGAATCCACGTCATGTTGAATTCGAATATATCGTTAGGTGACCTTCGGTTTATAATTGATGTAGTCATACATTTTAATCTTCCATCATATCTGAACATTTTACTCCACCATGTGAACATATATATTGTCGTCTACCATATGGACTAAATTTGAATCAATTTTCCTTATTTGAATACGATTTTGTCAAGTTATACAATAATTTAAATATTATCTTCATATTTCACTATGAACTACATGTACCATACGCTCTCCAATTCAAATATTTGTATCCATTTTATGTTGAATTCAAATCATAGTACATTGTTGGTCTAGGTAGCGAGATGTTTGGGATAATCTAAACCCTGTTTTCATACGTATAATTTTTGGCTGAATTGGGACAAGTTTTGGTATAAGACTTTTGCAAAACCGGAGATTCTCTCAGCAAGCCTCGTGGTTCCGAGAGGGAAGGTGTCACCTTTGTGTGCGAAACGATATACGCTGCCTCCCCCCTGATTTTACTTACAGAGGCAACATAGAACTATATGAGTGCCTTGTTAAAATTTGGAATTATTTCGGGTTCATTTGGCCTTTTATACATTAATTGAGTTTCTAGACTTTTAATGTGCATAATCTAAATATGAATTGCATGCACATGCTCCGGTGCACCAAAGTGGGTTGAAAAATGACATGTGTATCCTTGGTTGAATTTCTAGGTCCCATGGAAGAAATGAGAATGAAATTCAAACATCTAGGCATCATGATTCGGCCGAGAACATTGAGAAACTTTTATTTTAAATTCATGTAAATCCAAAACTCGCCTGGAAATCATGAAACTTGGCATGGTGTCATGTCATGGCACTAACATCTTGTGGTAAACAATTGGGCCGACTTGGAAGCTCGTGGTTCTAAGAGGGAACGTGCGACCTTTGAGTGTGAAACGATGTACGCTGCCCCCCTGAGTTTCTTAACAAAGGCAACATAGAACTACATTAGTGCCCTATTAAATTTTGGAATTATTCCGTGTTCATTTGTCGTTTTTATACATTAATTGAGTTTCTGGTCATTTAATGTGCATAAGTCATATTTGAACTACAAGAACATGCTCTCGTGCACCAAAGTTGGTTGAAAAATCACATTTGTGTCCTCGGGAGAATTTCTAGGTCCCATGCAAGAAATGAGAATAAAATTAAAACATCTGGGCACCGTGGCTCGACCGAGAACATTGAGAAACTTGGTTTTAAAATTCTTGTAAATCCAAAACACGTCTGAAAATCATGAAACTTGGCATGGATGTCATGTCATGGTACTACCATGTTGTGGTAAAAAAAGTGGCCGAATAGGAACAAATTTTGGTATAAGCTTTTGCAAACCGAAGCTTCTCTCAAGAAGGCTCGTGGTTCTGAGAGGGAACGTGCCACCTTTGAGTGTGAAACGATATACGTTGTCCCCCTTGAGTTTATTTACAAAGGCAACATAGAACTACATGAGTGCCCTGTTAAATTTTGGAATTATTCCGGCTTTGTTTGGCCTTATTTACACATTATTTGAGTTTTTGATCATTTAATGTGCATAATTCAAATTTGAACTACAAGCACATGCTCCCGTGCACCAAAGTTGGTTGAAAAATCACATTTGTGTCCTCGGGTGAATTTCTACTCCCTCCTTCCATCTATACAGGTCCTAATGCGTTTTTCGAGGCTAACTTTGACCAAACGTTAGAGCAATAATATATGACATGCAACTTACACAAAGCATATCTTCAATTTTGTATGTCAAAGGAGCTTCCAATAATATAATTTTCATAGTATACATCTCATGTGCTATTAATCCAATAGTCAAAGGCTGTCTTGAAAAACACATTAGGCCCTATATAGATGGAAGGAGGGAGTAGGTCCCATGCAAAAAATGAGAATAAAATTCAAACATCTGGGCATCGTGGCTCGGTCGAGAACATTGAGACACTTGGTTTTAAAATCATGAAACTTGGCATGGTGTCATGTCATGGTAGTACCATGCCGTGGTAAAAAAATTGGCCGAATAAGAACAAATTTTGGTATAAGCTTCTTGCGAATCGGAGCTTCTCTCAAGAAGGCTCGTGGTTCTAGGAGGGAACGTGTCACCTTTGTGTGCATAATTCAAATTTGAAATACAAGCACATGTTCCAGTGCACCAAAGTTGGTTGAAAATCACATGTGTGTCCTCGGGTAAATTTCTAGGTTCCATGCAAGAAATGGAAATGAAATTCAAAATTCTGGGCGTCGTGGCTGGGTTGGAAACATTGAGAAACTTAGTTTTTTAATTCCTGTAAATCCAAAACACGCATGAAAATAAAGAAAGTTGGCTTGGTGCCATGACATGGCACCAACATGCTGTGGTAAATTTGCAGTCCGAGTTGCGAAAGCGCACACATTAACAATCAACAAAGTCATTTTGGAACAAGTGTTGCCATGTTACAATCGAAAACACAAGTATTATTGAAACCGTGGGCGTTCTACTTACTAGTACCATTTACGTGCCGCCACGCGTCCCCATTTTTTATTAGCTAGGAGGCGCCGTGCAGGGTAGCTATTTGAGTATGAGAGGCGTGCGATCAGACCCTTGCGCGTGCTTATCGGGAGGAGAGCCCTTTGACCTCCATCTGCCGTCCACCTCTCTCCCAAGGTCTCCATTAATGGCGCCCGAGCCTCTGTTTAATGGCGTGGCTATGTCTCACTCGACTGAGATTTAAGAGAGAAAAAAGAAAATCTAAAAGCACGGATATTGATGTAAGATCCAACGGACCTAACAAGAAGTTCAGCACAACTCCAGCCTAACACGAAGGACTAAAATCTACCAGATTGAAATCACAACATCCCAAGAGGCCAACAAAGGCCAAACATCCGCGCTAGAACCCAACATTTCACAACCGACGACACAATCCACATCCTAAACCGATTATTACATCAAAAGAAACCAGGAAACTAGTCTCCGCGGTGAGCGGCGATGAGCTCTTTCGTGTCCTCAAGACGCTGCTTGAGAACATCCATGGATTCCTCCACCAGCCTTTGGCGCTCGTTGCAGAGCATGTCATTCTCGTCCATAAGTTTCTTGACGATGTCGCCGGTCCTCTTCAACAAGGCACTGGTCTCCTCCTGTAGGTCTGCAGTTCGGACGATCTTCTCCCTCAGCAGGTCACACTCGGCCCGGAGCCTCTCATTGCCCTCCCTTAGTTGCCGGATGACGCCGGTAGCTTGTTCAAACGAGGCTATCATGTCGTCCTGCAACCTCGCCGAGCCGGAGATCTGATCCATCTGGCTATGGACGACCGCATGCATGCGCCTGTAACAGTCGTCGCCTGCCCGCGAGAAATTTTCCCAAGCCGTCGCGGCACGGCGGGACATCTCTGCTGCATTCATGGCGCGGCGGGACATCTCTGCTTCTTCCGCAGCGCGGCCGGACCAGTCTACTGCATCGACGGCGCGGCGGGACCTCTGTGCTGCTACTTCCGCGCGACAGGACATGCCGGCTGCTCTAGCAGCGAGGCGGGACATCTCTCGTGCTTCCGCTTCCATGCTCGCCTCTCCCTGGTGGCAATCTCTCGACCCAGAACTCACGCTGGCCATGGCAGACGCAAGGGAAGGATGCTGAATGACTTGTTTGTTTTTGTGGATGAGGAGTTGAGGAGGAATGTGCAGTCATCTTGGCATACTAGTATTTATAACCAAGTACTAATACGCTCCTAAGTGGGAAACCGTTTAGGTTGTGATCGGTGTGAACAGGTTTGCAATTCAATATAGCATGCAGTAATTTGGAATGTGACAAGACGCAAGCTCAAAATTTATTGACGGTTCTAGTTTTGAAGTGCGGCACTATTACCGGATGGAGTACTTCTTTTTCTACTCACTCCTTTCCGGTTTATAGGGCTTATCTCAAAATTTTAGTTTTTCCACTTTATAAGGCTCAATTTGGTTGTTCCCCAACACATGGTCAGATTCCAAGGTGCATTAAATCATTGCATGCAAGTATTAAGAGAAAATTGACCAATGCATGTACTTTATGCATGCATGCATTGCAATTAATGCATTGATAAACATAATTTTCTAAGAAAAACAATAGCCGCGTGGCGAGCTCTAGGCTAGTCTTTTTTTCAGACACATTAAACCTATCTCTCGGGACTTCTCGCACGCATCATCGTGCCACCCACAAAAACTTGTACTCTGAGTTTAGTAGTACGTTATACAGGAAGAGAAGAGGTGCATGCACGCACTCGTCCTCTCACACACGCGTCTGTTTTTTCTCGAAAAGGAGGATGATGATCCCCGGCCTCTGCATCTGGGAGTCACACACGCAAATTATTGAAATATATCGAGTGCAGTGCTTTGATGTGTCGCGTCAACTCGTACATCAACGAGAAGTTTGATTATCCTCTCCCTCGCAGACTTAACTGCACCTGCCTTTGGCTGTATGACAGGTTGGCCACACACCTGTCGGGCCCACCTGTCATACACGCAAAGGCAGGAGTGTCCCTCCCTCGCCCATGAGCGTGGTGGCTGGCAAGACTAGGAGAAGCTTTTGCTACACGCTCTCCCTCCCGCATGCGGAGCACATGCAGCAGTTCAATCGGTGTCAGATGGCCAGAAGCGTACTGTAGTACTCCTCCAGTGCAGTAGTATTCCATCATTGTTCGACTTCCCAAAGAGGCGAAGAGCCAAGCGCAGCCCGGACGCTCGTGTGGCAATTTCATGTGTAGAGTAGTCTAGGATAGCGTGTACCGTGCCAGTAAGCTTAAAATCGTTGGGGTCGGCTCCATGCTATGTGACCGTCTCAAAGTTTTTTTTTAATAAAATAGTCTTCTCGCCCTACCCGAAAATTGTCGCGCGTACTACCCTGGAAAAGCCCCGCCCTCAACTTTTAACTATGCGAGAATAGTTCGAGCTTGTTCGTTCTATATAAATACAGTACTTACTGTATGTTTATTCACCCGTGGGGTTGTTCAATGAATGGAGGGGCGGGGAGCACAAGTGAACAATACTATAGTACTACTAGTAGTAAGTAGGAGTCGTACATTAGTCACCTTAAATAGAGAGTTTCTTTTCTTTAATGCCACGTACACAAATTGAAACGCTTGTTGTGGAGAGAAAAAAGATAATCACTCCACTATATATGGACGCAGGGGCCTGAGCGCTTGCTTTACTAGGGTTGCTCTCTTCATTCTCTCATCCTCTCCAGATATAAACAAGATAGCGGTAGCGACATTTTCTCTCTGCTCACCGCTGGTCACAGATCCGGCCAGATCCCTTCGGCCAGTGTGTGTAGAGGACTAAAAGGTGCATCGTTCACGCGGTCATCGCCACCGAGAGAGGAAACCCACAGCTGCCGGAGGGGCCTGATCCTCTTCCCGTGTCGTTCTCTCGGACACATGGCCGGCTCGGGAGGTCCTCCGACCCTTCTTCCTCCCTGCCGTATTGTCCGCAGATCCAACCTGCCGCCGCCGACATCTCGGCGACCCTCAGGTATAAGTTCTTCGAAAGCAGCCTTGCTCTACTGCCCCAGCTCCCCACATGTCTGCATGTGCATCTTTCTCTACTCCCATCAGCTCTTCCAAAGCTACTTCATGCATTCGAATCTAGGGCTTTGTTCAAACAATGAAGAAAGGGGGGAAAGTTGTAGCATGAATCTAGGACTTGATTCAAAGAGGAAATAATATGGTGAAAGTAGTAGAGACCGGATACCCAACATGTATCTTGGTTGAAAAGGGAAATAATGGGAAAACGCAGTACAAACTGGATAAGGAACATATCTATTATTGGTTGAAAAAAGGATAGAAAGTGGCGGCTGGTGGACAAGTCAACAGAGTATGCCCAGGATTAGATTTGCTGCTGATGTCTACTACACAACCTTCTTCTTGTAGACGTTGTTGGGCCTCCAAGTGTAGAGGTTTGTACGACCGTAGCAAATTTCCCTCAAGTGGATGACCTAAGGTTTATCAATCCGTAGGAGGCGTAGGATGAAGATGGTCTCTCTGAAGCAACCCTGCAACCAAATAACAAAGAGTCTCTTGTGTCCCAACACACCCAATACAATGGTAAATTGTATAGGTGCACTAGTTCGGTGAAAAGAGGGTGATACAAGTGGTATATGGATAGTAGATAAAGGTATTTGTAATCTGAAATTATAAAAACAGCAAGGTAACTAATTATAAAAGTGAGCATAAACGGTATTGCAATGCATGGAAATAAGGCCTAGGGTTCATAATTTCGCTAGTGCAAGTTCCCTCAACAATACTAACATAATTGGATCACATAACTATCCCTCAACATGCAACAAAGAGTCACTCCAAAGTCACTAATAGCGGAGAACGAACGAAGAGATTATGGTAGGGTATGAAACCACTTCAAAGTTATTCTTTCCGATCAATCCGTTGGGCTGTTCCTATAAGTGTCACAAACAGCCCTAGAGTTCATACTAGAATAACACCTTAAGACACAAATCAACCAAAACCCTAATGTCACCTAGATACTCCAATGTCACCTCAAGTATCCGTGGGTATGATTATACGATATGCATCACACAATCTCAGATTCATCTATTCAACCAACACATAGAACCTCAAAGAGTGCCCCAAAGTTTCTATCGGAGAATCACGACGAAAACTTGTGGCAACCCCTATGCATAGGTTCATGGGAGGAACCCGCAAGTTGATCACCAAAACATACATCAAGTGAATCACGTGGTATCCCATTGTCACCACAGATACGCACGGCAAGACATACATCAAGTGTTCTCAAATCTTTAAAGACTCAATCCGACAAGATAACTTCAAAGGGGAAACTCAATCCATTACAAGAGAGTAGAGGGGGAGGAGAAACATAAGATCCAACTATAATAGCAAAGCTCGTGATACATCAAGATCGTAGCACCTCAAAAACACGAGAGAGAGAGAGAGAGAGAGGGAGAGAGATCAAACACATAGTTACTAGTACATACCCTCACCCCCGAGGGAGAACTACTCCCTCCTCGTCATGGAGAGCACCGGGATGATGAAGATGGCCACTGGAGAGGGATTCCCCCTCCGGCAGGGTGCCGGAACGGGTCTAGATTGGCTTTCGGTGGCTACGAGACTTCTGGCGGCGGAACTCTCGATCTATTGTGCTCCTAGATGTTTTTAGGGTATATGGAGATATATAGGCGGAAGAAGTACGTTGGGGGGGGCTACGAGGGGCCCATGAGGGTGGAGGGCGAGCCCAGGGGGTGGGCACGCCCCCTACCTCGTGGCTTCCTTGAAGCTTCCCTTACGTGCACTTCAAGTCTTCTGGGCTTCTTTCCTTCCAAAAATGGGTTCCGTGAAGTTTCAGGTCAATTGGACTCCGTTTGGTTTTCCTTTCCTTCGAAACCCTAAAACAACGTAAAAACAAAAACTGGAACTGGGCTCTAGGTTAATAGGTTAGTCCCAAAAAATGATATAAAAGTGTATAATAAAGCCCATAAACATCCAAAACAGTAGATAATATAGCATGGAGCAATCAAAAATTATAGATACGCTGGAGACGTATCAGCATCCCCAAGCTTAATTCCTGCTCGTCCTCGAGTAGGTAAATGATAAAAACAGAATTTTTGATGCGGAGTGCTACTTGGCATAATTTCAATGTAATTATTCTTAATTTTGGTATGAATATTCAGATCCATAAGATTCAAGACAAAAGTTAATATTGACATAGAAATAATAATACTTCAAGCATACTAACTAACCAATTATGTCTCTTCAAAATAACATGGCCAAAGAAACTTATCCCTACAAAATCATATAGTCTGGCTATGCTCCATCTTCACCACACAAAATATTTAAATCATGCACAACCCCGATGACAAGCCAAGCAATTGTTTCATACTTTTGATGTTCTCAAACTTTTTCAATCTTCACGCAATACATGAGCATGAGCCATGGACATAACACTATAGGTGGAATAGAATGGTGGTTGTGGAGAAGACAAAAAGGAGAAGATAGTCTCACATCAACTTGGCGTATCAATGGGCTATGGAGATGCCCATCAATAGATATCAATGTGAGTGAGTAGGGATTTCCATGCAATGGATGCACTAGAGCTATAAGTGTAAGAAAGCTCAACAAAATAAACTAAGTGGGTGTGCATCCAACTCGCTTGCTCACGAAGACCTATGCCATTTTGAGGAAGCCCATCATTGGAATATACAAGCCAAGTTCTATAATGAAAGATTCCCACTAGTATATGAAAGTGACAACATAGGAGACTCTCTATTATGAAGATCATGGTGCTACTTTGAAGCACAAGTGTGGTAAAAGGATAGTAGCATTGCCCCTTCTCTCTTTTTCTCTCTTTTTATTTGGGCCTTCTTTTTATGGCCTCTTTTCTCTTTTTTTTATCTGGGCTTCTTTGGCCTCTTTTATTTATTTATTTTCGTCTGGAGTCTCATCCCTACTTGTGGGGAAATCATAGTCTCCATCATCCTTTCCTCACTAGGACAATGCTCTAATAATGATGATCATCACACTTTTATTTTTCTTACAACTCAACAATTACAACTCGATAAGAACAAAATATGACTCTATATGAATGCCTCCGGCGGTGTACCGGGATGTGCAATGACTCAAGAGTGACATGTATGGAAGAATTATGAACGGTGGCTTTGCCACAAATACAATGTCAACTACATGATCATGCAAAGCAATATGACAATGATGGAGCATGTCATAATAAACGGAACGCTGGAAGGTTGCATGGCACTATATCTTGGAATGTCTATGGAAATGCCATGATAGGTAGGTATGGTGGCTGTTTTGAGGAAGGTATATGGTGGGTGTATGATACCGGCGAAAGGTGCGCGGTATTAGAGAGGCTAGCAATGGTGGAAGGGTGAGAGTGCGTATAATCCATGGACTCAACATTAGTCATAAAGAACTCACATACTTATTGCAAAAATCTATTAGTTATCGAAACAAAGTACTACGCGCATGCTCCTAGGGGGATAGATTGGTAGGAAAACACCATCGCTCATCCCCGACCGCCACTCATAAGGAAGATAATCAATAAATAAATCATGCTCCGACTTCATCACATAACGGTTCACCATACGTGCATGCTACGGGAATCACAAACTTTAACACAAGTATCTCTCAAATTCACAACTACTCACTAGCATGACTCTAATATTACCATCTTCATATCTCAAAACAATCATCAAGTATCAAACTTCTCATAGTATTCAATGCACTTTATATGAAAGTTTTTATTATATCCCTCTTGGATGCCCATCATATTAGGACTAAATTCATAACCAAAGCAAATTACCATGCTGTTCTAAGGACTCTCAAAATAATATAAGTGAAGCATGAGAGATCAATTATTTCTTCAAAATAAAACCACCACTGTGCTCTAAAAGGATATAAGTGAAGACCTAGAGCAACAACAAACTACTCCGAAGGATATAAGTGAAGATCAATGAGTAGTCGAATAATTATGCAACTACATGAAGACTCTCAAACATTTAAGACTTTCAGATCTTGGTATTTTATTCAAAAAGCAAGCAAAGCAAAAGAAAATGACATTCCAGAATAGCAAACATCATGTGAAGAAGCAAAAACTTAGGATCAACCGATACTAACCGATGGTTGTTGAAGAAGAAAGGTGGGATGCCAACCGGGGCATCCCCAAGCTTAGACGCTTGAGACTTCTTGAAATATTATCTTGGGGTTCCTTGGGCATCTCAAAGCTTGAGCTTTTGTGTCTCCTTAATTCCTCTCATATCACAGTCTCCCTAAATCTCAAAAGCTTCATCCACACAAAACTCAACAAGGACTTGTGAGATAAGTTAGTATAAACCATTGCAAAAACCTTATCATACTCTACTGTAACAAATCACTAAAATTATTATTCAACAATGCATACTAAATTACTCTGCATATTTAATAGTCCTATCCTCAAATAGAATTATTAAAGAAGAAAACATATGCAAACAATGCAAACATAACATCAATCTGCCTGAACAGGACAGTCTGTAAAGAATGCAGCAACATCCATACTTCCCTTGCTCCAAAACTTATGAAAGAAAATTCCCACTGTGGTAAATTTATCAGAGCTTAATATGCAAAAGGTTTCAACATTTCATCACATTCTGACTTTTCTAGGGAATTATTGCAACAGCGGTAAACTTTCTGTTTTCAAATAGCAACATGTGGACTTCTAAAATAGGCATAGTAAAGGCTATAAATGCCACTTATTGAAATAAAAGATGCAAAACATTGTTCTAAATAACAGCAAGCAAATACTAACAAAATAAATTGACGCTCCAAGGAAAACACATATCATGTGGTAAATAAAAATATAGCTCCAAGTAAAGTTACCGATGAACGAAGAGGAAAGAGGGGATGCCTTCCGGGGCATCCCCAAGCTTAGGCTCTTGGCTATCCTTTAATATTACCTTGGGGTTCCTTGGTAATCCCCAAGCTTAGGCTCTTGCCACTACTTATTCCATAGTCCATCGAATCCTTACCCAAAACTTGAAAACTTCACAACACAAAACTTAACAATAAACTCATAAGCTCCGTTAGTATAAGAAAATAAATCACTACTTCAAGGTACTGTGATTAACTCATTCTTTATTTATATTGGTGTTAAACCTACTGTATTCCAAATTCTCTATGGTTTATAAACTATTTTACTAGACATAGATTCTTCAAAATAAGTAAACAACACATCGAAAACAGAATCTGTCAAAAACAGAACAGTCTGTAGTAATCTGTAACTAACGTATACTTCTGGAACTCATAAAATTCTCAAATAAATTTCTGGACCTGAGGAATTTATCTATTAATCATCTGAAAAAAGAATTAACTAAATATCACTTTCCAAATAAATATG
The DNA here is from genome assembly GCF_002162155.2 of Triticum dicoccoides. Classification (NCBI taxonomy): domain Eukaryota; kingdom Viridiplantae; phylum Streptophyta; class Magnoliopsida; order Poales; family Poaceae; genus Triticum; species Triticum dicoccoides. Next base: position 384,420,781 of record NC_041392.1, on the reverse strand, counting down.
GCAGCAATTCTCGTGAGCGCTAAAGTTTCTGTTTTTTACAGCAAGATCAACAAGACTTTCCCAAAGTCTTCCCAAAGGTTCTACTTGGTACAAACACTAATTTAAAAGCATAAAACCACATCTAAACAGAGGCTAGATGAATTATTTATTACTAAACAGGAACAAGAAGCAAGGAAGAAAAATAAAGTTGGGTTGCCTCCCAACAAGCGCTATCGTTTAACGCCCCTAGCTAGGCACAATGATTTCAATGATGCTCACATAAAAGATAAGAATTGTAACATAAAGAGAGCATCATGAAGAATATGACTAGAAAATTTAAGTCTAACCCACTTCCTATGCATAGTTATTTTGTGAGCAAACAACTTATGGGAACAAGAATCAACTTGCATAGGAAAGGAAAACATGCATAACTTCAAAACTTTAAGCACATAGAGAGGAAACTTGATATTATTTCAATTCCTACAAGCATATATTCCTCCCTCATAATAATTTTCAGTAGCATCATGAATGAATTAAACAATATAACCAGCACCTAAAGCATTCTTTTCATGATCTACAAGCATAGAAAATTTACTATTCTCCACATAAGCAAAATTCTTCTCGTGAATAATAGTGGGAGTAAACTCAACAAAATAACTATCATGCGATTGAAAATTAAGATCAAAATGACAAGGTTCATTGTTATTATTATTCTTTAAAGAATACGTGTCATCACAATAATCATCATAGATAGGAGGCATGCTTTCATCATAATAAATTTTCTCATCAAAACTTGGGGGACAAAAAATAACATCTTCATCAAACATAGCTTCCCCAAGCTTGTGGCTTTGCATATCATTAGCATCATAGATATTCAAGGAATTCATACTAACAACATTCCAATCATGCTCATCATTCAAATATTTATTGCCAAACATCTTATAGATTTCTTCTTCTAGCACTTGAGCACAATTATCCTTTCCATCATACTCACGAAATATATTAAAAAGGTGAAGCGTATGAGACAAACTTAATTCCATATTTTTTTGTAGTTTTCTTTTATAAAGTAAACTAGTGATGAAACAAGAAACTAAAAGACTCGATTGCAAGATCTAAAGATATACCTTCAAGCACTCACCTCCCCGGCAACGGCGCCAGAAAAGAGCTTGATGTCTACTACACAACCTTCTTCTTGTAGATGTTGTTGGGCCTCCAAGTGCAGAGGTTTGTAGGACAGTAGAAAAGTTTCCACAAGTGGATGACCTAAGGTTTATCAATCCGTAGGAGGCGTAGGATGAAGATGGTCTCTCTCAAGCAACCCAGCAATCAAATAACAAAGAGTCTCTTGTGTCCCCAACACACCCAATACAATGGTAAATTGTATAGGTGCACTAGTTCGGCGAAGAGAGGGTGATACAAGTGGTATATGGATAGTAGATATATGTATTTGTAATCTGAAATTATAAAAACAGCAAGGTAACTAATGATAAAAGTGAGCATAAACGGTATTGCAATGCGTGGAAATAAGGCCTAGGGTTCATACTTTTGCTAGTGCAAGTTCCCTCAACAATACTGACATAGTTGGATCATATAACTATCCCTCAACATGCAACAAAGAGTCACTCCAAAGTCACTAATAGTGGAGAACGAACGAAGAGATTATGGTAGGGTACAAAACTACCTCAAAGTTATTCTTTCCAATCAATCGTTGGGCTATTCCTATAAGTGTCACAAACAGCCATAGAGTCCGTACTAGAATAACACCTTAAGACACAAATCAACCAAAACCCTAATGTCACCTAGATACTCTAATGTCACCTCAAGTATCCATGGGTATGATTATACGATATGCATCACACAATATCAGATTCATCTATTCAACCAACACATAGGACCTCAAAGAGTGCCCCAAAGTTTCTACCGAAGAATCATGACGAAAACGTGTGCCAACACCTATGCATAGGTTCATGGGCGGAACCCGGAAGTTCATCACCAAAACATACATCAAGTGAATCACATGGTATCCCATTGTCACCACAGATACGCACGGCAAGACATACATCAAGTGTTCTCAAATCGTTAAAGACTCAATCCGACAAGGTAACTTCAAAGGGGAAACTCAATCCATTACAAGAGAGTAGAGGGGGAGGAGAAACATAAGATCCAACTAGAATAGCAAAGTTCGCGATACATCAAGATCATATCACCTCAAAAACACGAGAGAGAGAGAGAGAGAGAGAGAGAGAGAGAGAGAGAGAGAGATCAAACACATAGCTACTAGTACATACCCTCAGCCCCAAGGGAGAAATACTCCCTCCTCGTCATGGAGAGCACCGGGATGATGAAGATGGACACCGAAGAGGGATTCCCCCTCCGGTAGGGTGCCGTAACGGGTCTAGATTGGCTTTCGGTGGCTACAGAGGCTTCTGGCGGGGAACTCCCGATCTATTGTGCTCCTGGATGTTTTTAGGGTATATGGAGATATATAGGCGGAAGAAGTACGTCAGGGGGGCCACGAGGGGCCCACGAGGGTGGAGGGCGCGCCTAGGGGGGTGGGTGCGCCCCCTACCTTGTGGCCTCCTCGAAGCTTCCCTTACATGCACTTCAAGTCTTCTGGGCTTCTTTCCTTTCAAAAATGGGTTCCGTGAAGTTTCAGGTCAATTGGACTCCGTTTGGTTTTCCTTTTCTTTGAAACCCTAAAACAAGGTAAAAACAGAAACTGGCACCGGGCTCTGGGTTAATAGGTTAGTCCCAAAAAATGATATAAAAGTGTATAATAAAGCCCATAAACATCCAAAATAGTAGATAATAGAGCATGGAGCAATAAAAAATTGTAGATACGTTGGAGACGTATCAGCTGCCATCACATAGTAAAAGGTCTCGAGGATTAGATTTGTTGCCCTCACAGAGTAAAAGGTCTCAGGATTAGATTTGCTGCCCTCACATAGTAAAAGGTCTCCAGGATTAGATTTGCTGCCCTCACATAGTAAAAGGTCTCCAGGATTAGATTTGCTGCCCTCACATAGTACAATGGCACTCCTGCTATTTTCCCCAGTATGATAAGTAAGTTGCTCATTTACGCTGCTGAGTGTCCTGGTGTCCCCACGGTCCCATGCCCTTAAACCAACTCTTTAGCTGCTGTTGATTTAATGTTTCTGGTAAACAAGCAATGCCACCATTAAAGTAATCCCATATTTGAGGAATCTCATTGTTGATCGTAATGCTTCTGCTAACATGAAGCATTGCTGACGTTTTAAAATATCTACTATCCTTGCATGATTGCCATGAACATAATTAAGATGCTTCTTTTCATTTTGTATATGTTTAGTATATTCTTATTGACCAAAAACTGTTTACTTTCTATCTTTTTGTGCAGATAGGGATATCCATTTCACCTTGTTGCTATTGTGACCTTTTGGTGAACTGCACAAAACACTTTTTTTGGAATGAGTGTCTTGTGCAGTTCAACTAAAATGTCACGTGGGAAACATCTCTCAATTTTGGTGGAACTGCACAAAATTGTGATTGGAGTTTCCAAAATCTCTGTCAAGTTCTGCTGGTAATCTCGTGCAACATTTTATTAGCCTTTGCAAGATGGAGCCATCACTGTCACCACAATGGCACTTTATTTTAGTGGAACTGCACAAAAGGATAAGAAAATTATAGTTGCACCTTACATGAGCCAGACAGCCAACCTTAATGTTCCTCAATTTAGTGCAACTACTAAAGAAGAACCTACCAGCTCACAAGAGCAAGTACTTCTTGCTAGCTGAATGATGCAATCTTTGCTTCATTTTAGGCGAACTGCAGAAAAAGGCGCATGAATTGAATCATGGAAGTCCAGGCAGACCTCATCCAAGTAGAGCTGGAGGTTGAGTTCAAGGAGCCCGCTATTAAAGCGAAATCATGCTCTCATGTCTCCTTGTTTGTGCTGTGCAAACAGGAATACTCAACTACAGATGTTGTGACGGTCAAGAGCATTCGCCAAGTTCTTCGATTGTATGACATGGCTAGCCAAGATGGATTTAATCCCGATATTCACTTTATCAAAAGGCTCTAATGGGTTGGTTCTGAATGTTGCAAGCTGGGAATCAGTGAGATGTGTAGGCATCTTTGTTGTACTTATTATTTGAATCTTATTTGTTGGTTCTGAATCTTGCAAGCTGGGAATCAATAAGATGTGTAGGCATCTTTGTTGTACTTATTATTTGGATCTTATTTGCTGGTTCTGAATCTTGCAAGCTGGGAATCAATGAGATGTGTAGGCATCTTTGTTGTACTTATTATTTGGATCTTATTTGTTGGTTCTGAATCTTGCAAGCTGGGAAACTTGGTAGTATTATCTTTGTGAAAGTGCGACAAATGTGCTGATCGTGTGCGTCCTGAGAATAATAACTCTAATTGTTGTGCATGTTGATCATGTGGCACTGATAGAACGAGCGAATGCATTGCTTGTTTTAAGTATAAATTTCTATTAAAGCTAATTAAATTTAAGTAAAGTGACCACTAACTCCTGTTATTACAATACCAATACACACCCGCTCGTGAACCGACATGTGGCCGAGGGTGCATCTTCTGCAGGGTGTGCAGCGGACGAGGGAGGGGTAGTAACTGTTGTCGCATGTACACACTCAGATTATTGTTGTCGCCTGCTGGATATGGACTTCAGCAAGGAGTTCCCCTTTGAGTTCGCCGTTCAGTCCTATGGCTGCACCAAGTTGAATGTGATGTACACCAACGATACGGACTCGGTGAAGCTCTACCTCGCCTCAGTCCTATGGCTGCACCAGGTTCTGGAGCATTGGCCCGTTTCGTCGGCAGCGGCGACTGCACCTTCGCTACGATGGAGAGAAGGAAGAACGCGATGATTCGGCCATCTGGTGCAACAAGCTTGTCGACATCCAGAAGCAATACAAGATCATGAGCAATGGGCAGGAGAAGGACTCCGTGGTTGACCTCGCTGAGACCATCATCGACCCCTGATACACCAACATGAAAGAAGACGACCTGAACACGTGTGAGGTACCTCTGAATCTAGCCTACATAACCTACGCGGCCAAGGACGCATACGCATGCTATGACATGTACAGGTAGATCTTGGACATGAGGGCGTGTCTGTTTCCCGTAACCGATGAGTACACGGACAGCCGCAACATCATGATCAAGCGTGCCAGGAAGGTCTAGATGTTGTACTTTATCTGTTTATAAGCACCTTTATCATCTCAGTGTTTCATGCATTAGCCTATGTGTCGTAATTATCTGTTTTGTCCAAAATATTTCTTTTAAGAACCCATTAACCTAATTGCTTGTTTTAGTGGCTATTTGCTTATGTATGTAAACTAGTTCACTTGTCCGTAAAAAAAACTAGTTCACTCAGCTGCCGTGCCTTGAATCTCCTTCCTCCCAACATATTCCCCTCCTCAGGTGGACCCAGCAGGTCTCTGAATTTTCTCCCACTTTCTTTTTCGATGTAAACTGAGTTTTCTCCCAGTACTTTCCCCTAGAACCAACTCAACTGTCCCACGTCTAGCCTAAAAAATAATAATACCCCACATACTATTAACTCATCAAATTAAAATGATATTTTATTTCCTAAGTTGAAAGTTCTTACAAAATAATAATAATAATTGTTTATATAAAACTTGGCAAGTTAACTCCTAGTGATTGCGTACATAAGCTTGCAAAGATTTTACTCATGTGCAATCATGTGTTTATGTTTTTATAACATTTCTACGTCTAGCCCAACATGATATTTTCATCGAGCCCAGCAAGTCCGCGGATTTTGATAAAAAAGCAAATGGGATTTAAATGGGCTGCATAGATGCTACATCATTGTTTCACCCAGCCTACCAAATGGACTGACAGCTGGGTCCACGGCCATAGCCCAGTTTTTTTGTGATTTTCCAAGTAAGTTGCTTTGTCAGGCCTGTTGGGCTGCAAATCTTTCAAGACGAGGAGAGCTTCATTCGGCTGGCCGAGAAAATGGCCTATCAGTAATGAGAAATGGGTTGTACATTTTCAAAACACAACAAACCGGCAATTAGTTTCAAATATCTTTTTTTAATTTCAAGATTTTAAATTACATTAATTTTTATGCGTGGAGAATTTGTTGGATTTTATATTCATATACATTTATTTTTAAAATCAGTTTGAATGTGAGTCAAAATTTCGGGATTAAAAACAGTTCGGACCGCACCAAAATATGCAAAATTTCGTATAACTTTTTAACCGTGGCCACAATACTGGCTGTAATGCTAACAAAAAGAATATGCGCTCCAAAAAAACCTTAAGAATTAGCAAATGGTCTGTAAATTATTAGAAATAATGGCAGATGGGTTGTATGCTGTTTTCCACAGATTTGAGGCTTTCCTAAAAAAAGGTTGATGCACAAGCAGTGACTGTTGGATGGCCATCCAACGACCGTCGTGCTTCTTCAATCTCTGCTCTTCCTGCTCCAGCCGCTCAAACAAGCGCCGGCGGGACTGCCTGCTCCCTCCTCCCCGCGGCCGGCTCTGCTGCCGCACAGGCCTCACCGCCCCACCGTACTCCCATCGCTGGCCTAGCCATGCCTCTACTCACCAACACCTGCTGTTATTCTCCGGCGACGACAGACGAACCAGTAAACCCTCGTACAGTCGTACTCCCCTCCGCATGGGAAACAACTGCCGAGTCTTCCCTGCCTCCGTGTCGTTCCCTTCCTAGGCCTCGTCGTCGTCCACCGCCCTGGTGCTCTCGGCGCGGCCTGGTCAACGTGGTCAAGGACCGCCATGCATCTGAAGTGGACTGTACGTGGAGAGTCCGACAGCTGGGTCCACGGCCGCACGCAAGGAAATGCCTCCTTATTACGCGCAAAATAATGATTCCTCCACCTAACATTAGGGACCCACCAAAAGGGCCTCTGTATTTCACGAAAAAAACGTTACCGTCACTGACAGCTCGGACCCACCAGCTATATCTTCGCACACAAGGAAGTGCCTCCTTATTACGCACAAAAAAATGAAATACTCCCCCTGTTAGCTGGGACCCAGTATAGTGGCAGGCTGACTTGGGGGCCTACTAAGTTGACGGGGACGGAGGGCTTTGTCAACTTAGTCAATATGCACGATTCTAACTCCAGTGACCGTACGATGTCCATCCAACGGTCGTAGTGCTTCTTCAACCTCTGGTCTTCTTGCTCCAGCCGCCCAAACCAGTGCTGGTCGTGCCTCGTGCTCGTGCCTCCCGTGGCCGGCTACAATGCGGAGGAGGCCTCACCGCCCCCTACTACTCCCACCGCTGGCCAGGCCATCCCTCTACTCACCCACACCCCCTGTTATTCTGCGGTACGGCAGCCTCACACCGCAGCGAACCAGTGAACCCTCGTACTCCTCTACGCGTGGGCATCCACTGTCACGTCTTCCCTGGCTCCGCGTCGTCCCCTTCCTAGGCCTCGCCGTCGTCCACCGCCCTGGTGCTCTCTGCGCGGCGTGGTCAACATGGTTAAGGAACAGCTTCCATCAGACGTGGACTGTACATGGAGAGGCTGACAGCTGGGTCCACGGCCACAGAAAGGAAGTGACTCCTTATTACGTGCAAAATAATTATTCCTCCACCTGACAGCGGGGACCCACCGGATGGGCCACCGTATTTCGTGAAAAAAACATTTGCCCCTGACTGCTGGGACCCACCAACTACATCTTCACACGCAAGGAAGTGCGTCCGGGCGAAAAAAATGATTCGCCCCGCTGACTGCTGGGACCCACCAGCTACATCTTCGCAGGCAAGGAAGTGCCTGATAGTCGGGAACCACCTGGTCGAAGCGTACGTAGCTTTGTCATTCTGGTCGCGAACGTGTACGTACATATATACTGGTGGATGTAGAGGCGCGCACGTGTCGTAGTAGAGGCGCGTACGTGTTGTAGTAGAGGCGCGCACGTAGCATGTACACCTACGTACAATGGCCAGGGTGCAAGAAAGAAAATACGGTCAGTGCTCGTGTACATGGCTAGGTCGGAACGGAGAAACAACATCATCGTCCTGTTCATGGGGAGGCAACAGAATGTGTCGTGTTCATGGGGAGGCAACGGAATGCGTCGTGTTCATCGGGAGGCAACAGAACGCGTGGGAGCCAACCGGCTGGGTCGGAACGGAATGCGTGGTCGTGTTCATCGGGAGGGCTTGGACGAAACAGGCAATGGAAACAAGGCCTCGCGTACTGCACAACGGAGGAAACGGACCTCCTACGTTCGGAACGGGGTCCTGTTGATCGGGAGGGGTCTGGCGTACCGCAAAACGGAGGAAACAGACCTCCTACAGTCGAAACGGGGGTCCTGTTGATCAGGAGGGGTGTGGCGTACCCCAAAACGGACGAAACGGACTTGTGTTGGAGCGCTACGATCGAAACAGGGGTCCTATTCATCGGGAGGGGTGTGGCGTACCGCAAAACGGGACTCCACGGGATACTATTCATCTCCACCGTCGACCTCCTCCAGCCTCCACGGGCTATCGTCGACCTCCTCCAGCTTCCACGGGCTCCTGTTCATCCAGCCTCCACCGCGCGCTACTCCACCGGCTACTGTTCAACCACCACGGGCACCCCTCCACCGTCTACTATTCATCCAGCCCTCCACACCACGGGGTCCTGTTCAACCACCCCTCCACGGGCACCCCTCCATCGTCTACTATTCATCCAGCCCTCCACCACACCACGGGGTCCTGTTCATCTAGAGGCAACGCCACCGCTCACTGCTCATCCACCCCCCCCACAACGCTCACTGTTCATCCCAGAGGCAGCATCGACCGGCTTCAGGCAGCAGCAGTAGCGAAGGAATCGCACGATCGGGTTCAGTTAACAGCCATCGATCGATCGCTCGGGTTCAGTAACGCGTAGCCCGCAGTGCAATCGCTCGGGTTCAGTTAGAGCCCAATGCCTCGCTCGGGTTCAGTTAGAGCCAACGCCTCGCACACACGTGCGTACATGTATAAGAGAAACGCGCATCGCTCGGCCCCCGAGCTCCCACCGTAACCGGGAACTCCCCAAAATTTTCCTCCCCCTCGCTTCTACCACAGTTTTTTCCGTGATGGATGGCCCAAAGAATGTCATGCAGCTGCGTCTCCGGCCCGCCCAGGACGAAAAGCCCATTTTCCATCATGATTTTTTGTCATAGAAATAGGAGCCCACCACATCTATGATGATATTGGGTTTTGTCACAATTATCGTCATAGAAGTGTCATATGTATGACAGAATTTTTTTTCGTTCGGCCCAAAATTTCTTGGATGTGTCTTTTTTTGTAGTGCAGGTCGTCGTATTTTCTTGAATTTACAACCAAAAAGGATTCCCCGGTTCATATAGCATGTGCAGAATGCAACGTTTGACCATACCAGGCTGACTAATGTTTACACTCAACATAATCTTTCAGATTTTCTACCAAACGAGTGCCAATGGGTTCAGAAACTTGTGAGAAAAGCAACAGGGAACGATGTTCTTTGATTTTCAAGGGAAAAAGTCCTGCTTAGGGGCTGAGTTTGACGATCCTCCGGGACTCCTGGTTCAAGCGGGTAGTATTTTATAGATTCCCATGCTCGTCGCGAGCATTTTGAGTAATTGTGGGTCCGAAGCAGACTCCAAATGAAAAAATTAAGAACGTCTTAGTGAACACCAGTCCTTTATATGGCAGTCTTTCAAAGAAATTCATTTTCCTGTGACGCGTTCTGGTGCGCCACCCCGAAAATTCGTGTCCTGCATAGTGGAGATATTGTTTCCACATATGTATTGATCGATGCCAGGAATGCCCTCTTGTTATTGGCTGTCGCCCACGTACGTTACGGCATGCCACACGGCCAAAACAAGGACAATAAGGCTTAAGGTCGCCGTACTTTCTTGAATTTACAACCAAACAGGAATCCCTGGATCATATAGCATGTGCGGAATGCAAAGTTGTCCTTACTAGGCGGACTAATGTTTACACTCACCATAATCTCTCGGATTCTCTTCCAAACGAGTGCCAATGGGTTCAGAAACTTGTGTGGAAAGCAGCGGCGAATGATGTTCTTTGACTTCCAGGGGAAAAAATTTCTTAGGGGCCGAATTTGATGCTCCTCCGGGACACCTATTACAAGCGGGTAGTATTTTCTAGATTCCCACGCTCATCGCGATCATTTTGAGTACTTGTGGGTCCAAGACGGACTCTGAATGTGAAAGTTATGACCGTTTTAGCGAACACCGGTCCTTTATATGGCAATCCTTGAAAGAACTTCATTTTCCCGTGACGCATTCTGGCACGCCGCCCCAAAATTATGTGTCCCCCATAGTGGAGATATTGTTTCCACATATGTATTGATCGATGCCAAGAGTGCTCTCTTGTTATTGGCTGTCGCCCACGTACGTTACGGCATGCCACACGGCGAAAACAAGGAGAATATGGCTTAAGGTCGCCGTATTTTCTTGAATTTACAACCAAACAATGATTCCTCTGATCATATAGCATGTGTAGAATGCAACATTTGTCCTTACCAGGTGGACTAATGTTTACACTTACCATAATCTCTTAGATTTTCTTGCAAACGAGTGCGAATGGGTTCAGAAACTTGTGTGAAAACTAGCGGTGAACGATGTTCTTTGACTTTCAGAGGAAAATGGTCCTCCGAGACTCCCAGCATAAGCGGGGAGCATTTTGAGTAGTTGTGGGTCCGAAACGAACTCTGAATGACAAAGTCATCATCGTTTTAATGAACACCTGTCCTTTATATGGCGGTCCTTGAAAGAACTTCATTTTCCCGTGACGCGTTCTGGCGCGTCGCCCCAAAATTTTGCATCCTCCATATTTGAGATATTGTTCTACATATGTATTGATCGATGCCAGGAATGCCCTCTTGTTATTGGCTATCGCCCACGTACGTTACAACATCAAAATCACCGTATTTTCTTGAATTTACAACCAAACAAGATTCCCCGGATCATATAGCATGTGCAGAATGCAACGTTTGTCCTTACCAGGCGGACAAATATTTACACTCAACATAATCTCTCAAATTTTCTTCCAAATGAGTGCCAATAAGTTTGGAAACTCGTGTGAAAAGTAGCGGCAAACGATGTTCTTTGACTTTCAGCGGCAAAAAGTCATGCTTAGGTGCCGAATTTTATGCTCCTCCGGGACTCCCGGGGCAACCGGGTAGTATTTTCTAGATTCCCATGCTCGTGGAGAGTATTTTGAGTACTTGTGGGTCCAAAACAGACCCCGAATGACAAAGTTATGACCGTTTTAGTGAACACCGGTCCTTTATATGGCAGTCCTTGAAAGAACTTCATTTTCCCGTGACGCGTTCTGGCGTGTCGCCCCGAAATTTTGTGTTCAATAGTGGAGATATTGTATCCACATATGTATTGATCGATGCCAGGAATGCCCTCTTCTTATTGGCTATCGCCCACATACATTATGGCATGCCACACGGCGAAAACACGGAGAATAATGCCTATAGTCGTCGTATTTTCTTGAATTTACAAACAAACAGGATTATAGCATGTGCAGAATGCAACATTTGTCCTTACCTGGCGGACTAATCTTTACACTCACCATAATCTCTTGGATTTTTTCCCAAACGAGTGCCAATGGGTTCAGAAACTTGTGCGAAAAGCAGCGGCGAACGATGTTCATTGACTTTCAGGGGCAAAAAGTCCTGCTTAGGGGCCGAATTTGATGATCCTCCGAGACTCTTGGTGCTAGCGCGTAGGATTTTCTAGATTTCTACGCTCTTCGAGAGAATTTTGAGTACTTGTGGATCCGAAACAGACTCCTAATGAAAAAGTTATGACAGTTTTAGTCAACACCGGTCCTTTATGCGGCAGTCCTTGAAAGAACTTCATTTTCCCGTGACGCGTTCTGGCGCGTCGCCCCGAAATTTTGTGTCCTGCATGGTGGAGATATTGTTTCCACATATGTATTGATCAATGCCAGGAATGCCCTCTTGTTATTGCTTGTCGCCCACGTACATTACGGCATGCCACACGGCGAAAACAAGGAGAATAAGGCCTATAGTCGCCGTATTTTCTTGAATTTACAACCAAACAGGATTCCCTGGGTCATATTGTCGGCGTTCTGGGAACGGGGGTCCCCAGACTTGCCTGCCTGCGGCCTGCGGCGTGGCTCAGGTGGGGGCCCAGCGCGACCCATCTTCATCAGCCCATGCTCAAGACCCTCGCGAGGGGCCAAGCCTCGCGGGACGGACGACAGGAAGCTTCCTCAAGAGCTGCCTCATCAGGTAGGCTCGTGAGGAGGCAGAGAGATCAATGCGAGGGTACCTCGCGAGGATCCCATGATGCAAGCCATGACGATCAAGGCCAGGCGGGCGCCAGGCGGGCGCCGGCCTACGCAGGGTCCTTGTTTCCCCTTTGGTGCAAAGGGGGCAATCACAGGCCAAGGTATTAGGCAAAGGTTACCATTCCGGTGCAACGAGACCAAGACTAGCCGGACGGCCGGACGGATGTCACCGTGAAGCCCAAGGCGGCGTCATCACCAGTGCTTTTTGCAGCCGAAGACCACTTTTGGTCAGGATAACTTGTACTAGATGTTCCCCTTCAAAATGGCCAATTGTTGGCGCCCTTCCCGCTCAATTATTCGGGGAGAGGCCCAGGGCCTCTATAAATAGAGGTAGCCTCCACGAGAGAAAAGGGGAGAAGAGAAGAGGAGGGAAGAGAAAGGAGAAAGAAGGGAAGAGGAAAAAGAGAGGAAGGAGGAAATTCAGTAGAGACTAAGTAGAACACACCGCACCAGCTCAAGAACACCCCTCGCGAGGCTGTTCTTCCCTTGTACTGTCCATCATCAGCCCCAGAGGCAATCCACCACACCACACACTGGAGTAGGGTATTACACCACAACGGTGGCCCGAACCAGTATAAACCTCGTGTCTCTTGTGTTGTTCATCATTTTCATCTTAGTTCGCACGAGAGGATCAGACGTAGATCGGTAGGGGAGAGATCTCCGCGCGCACCCCAGTGTTTGAACCTCAAGGGTCTGCCGGATCCTGAAATTCGACACTTGGCGTGCCAGGTAGGGCTGTGCCAGAGTCCTTCTTCCTCCGCGTCGCGTTCCGCCGCTTCGCCACCAAGATGTCAAGCAACCCGGCTGCCAACGCTGACCGCTGGGCGGTGTGGCCCGCCCACACCGTGTCGCCGTCTCAGGGTGACCTCAACCTTGCGCCTCAGGCAGCTCGCGCTCCGCAGGGCGCTGTTGGACGCGGGCGACGCGGCCAGACGCCGCTTTCCCTCACGCCACGGCAGGTGCGGGCCGCAGCAAGGGCCTCGAACCATGCCGCTGCCATGTCGCCATACACCCGACGGGAGCAGGCGAACTCCAGGGCCGCGCTCACGGTGGCCAGAGAGCTACTACGGTGCCGCTTGCTGGAAGGCGGCCGCGACGTGTTGTTGGAACGAGTGGTCGAGCTCCTAGACGCCGCTGCCTCAGGAGCGCCCCCTTTCTGCATCCAGCTACCACCCCAGATCTAGGGCAGGTCGCACGACGACATTATGCACGCCCACGCGATTTCAGGCGGGCCCCAGGGCCGGTCCAGCGCCAACACCTCCGCCAGCACCGGGTGGCTGATCGCGCCGGCCCTTCCCCAGGCCAGCGAAGGGATGCGCGCCGCGGCCTTTGGCCTCGGCGGACCACCGTGTCAACACATACAAGGCGACGCCCCAAGCCAGACTGCGTGGCATATGAGGCGCTACAGCGAGGTCCACAAGGTGGTCGCCCTGGAGGCCTATGTACCCCGCATGGTGGATCAAGGGCGCGAGCTGGAAGGTCACGGCTCGTTCCTCGGGCCCAATTGGGACGAGGAGGCGTCGAAAGCCGAGCTCTTTCAGGAACCCCAAGAGAGCATCGACAATCGCGCCGACAGCAGCAACTATCGGGTATCACTCATCCCTCAGGAGCATGTTTACTCTAACCATGGGTCATAGGAGGTACAGGTCGCCGCAGCGGATGGCTGCCCCAACGCTGCAGCCTCTTACCCCTCAGGAGCAGGGTGCAGGGGGCTGCAGGAAAGGGGCCGAGATCCGGGCTCACCCTCGC